>NW_026624275.1:0-108151 GCF_030028575.1 Malurus melanocephalus
TTTTAAAAGGCTGACCAATGATTTCTCAAATAAGCAGTTAAGTTCAAAGACTTGGTTGGAAACTTATATGGATTTTGGAAAGGAGCTTAAAGAGTTTCCAGAGAACAGRAATGTTGAGCTGATTTGCTCAGTTATTTTAGCTCCATGGTGGAGCTAGGAAGCTGTAGAGCAAGAACATGATGATTGAACAGAAAAAGTGGAAGTCTTACAGATGTTCAGAAATTCTGTCATAAAACCAAGGGCAACACAGTGGCCCAGCTGTAGATAACCAGAATCAGCACTGGCTGAAACTGAAATTCTACCAAGAGGAAAACACATCACCCTGAGCCACGATATCTCCAGCAGACTGCTGAGCCTTCACACTTTCAGGATCAACATGGAAAGAAGAGGGGTGGGAGAGCAAAATCTCTCTAAGAAGACAAGGAACTCTTCACCACACTTCAGCATCCCGCTGCCCCTCACACGTAAGTGATATTGACCCAAGGGAGAGAAATCTTGGAGCCAGCATAATGAGTGGACTGCCCATGTGTTGTGCCTCTGTATTATCAGGGATAATTATCCTCACCTCATCCTCCAGCAGCRCAGCGTATGCTGGTAATCAGTTAAAATCTCAAAGATATACACTTTGATCCTTGATGACTTCCTTTGTTATTTGAAAGGGTAGCATCTACCCCTGCCATGCTGGAAACTTGGGCATACATGTTTACAATGAGGGATGAAACTTGACTGCATTAACTTTGCAATGTTTGACCTGCATTTTGCACAGATTCTAACAGACAGGTCTCTCTGTGCCTTCGTTACTCATCTTTTGGTGAGTCAAGGCCGTACCTGAGAAAAAATGCATTTCTGAAGTGCTTAGGGRCAGCAGTGCTGTTGTTGAAGTCACAGGGAGCCCTACCTGGCACTGCCCCATACTGAGTCTTAAGAGGGGATGGAGATTATCTGAGAAGTGCTTTTGCTTTGTATTTTTGAACAGTCTGACCTGACATCCATCAAAATTAAGGCTTTTGAGAAGTAATAGAGAATGTTGCAGGCAGCAAGCTGTCATATTTGCAAAGTAACATATTGAACTTCAAAGTTACTCTGAGCCCTCTTGATTTGTCTGAAATGTACGTACTGAAACAAGAACCATAAATAGCCATCAAATCAGAAAAATTCTGAAAGAAAACCACCATGATATGCCCTTGGCTAACATAAAACCATACATTAAAAATGTATAACAACRTGACCTCACTGATTGGAGAACCAGGTACTGCTGCCCCATTTGGCATGCAATATTTCTAGTAAATCTGGAGTTCCTTGGTGACTAAGAATTCAAGCAAAGAATTTCTTCTGAGCCCTTGGAAAAATTGTTGGCATAACCAATAGCTATTATATGCACAATCGAGTGGATATTCTTGCCAGCTATATTTCTTTGAAGATGTGCCAGTATTAAAGGGCCACATCAGGCTTTTAGTCTTTTAAGTCTGCAGTTCTTGCTAGCTCTATTTGCAATGCGACATGTTAGTTCTTCTTTGTAAATCTGTGAGTCTTTGGGCAAATACATTACATTTACATCAAAATTTTGCTTGTCTACATGCTGTGTGGATGTCAATGGGAGCTGTAGCCTGCTGAATTGACTGTCTGTACTGCTGGTAGGACTGATTTTAGCATTTAAACACAGCAGTGTGAAAGGAAACAGAACACCAGAAGTTCTGTCTAATTTAGGAATACAGCCTTTCCTTCCATGACTCTGCAGGGTCTGGGCCACCCATTCATGTACAGTGCATTTGCATCACCCTTTGTTCAACTCTTATTCAAGAATGAAATGCCCAAAACTGAACACCATCCATTCTGTTCTGTGAGGGGCACTCTGMAGAGAGTGTCCTTAAGACCTAAAAAATCAATATTTGAAGTGTTGCAAAAGTGCTGTGGAAATCCAGGAAGTGGTTAAGCTGACCTGATAGAGCAGTTGAGATGGAAGAACCATGCCCACAAGAGCAGATGGCTTTAGGTCAAGCTTGAGATGCAGATTTCCCCGCTGAGGCMCACATGTGCGTAGAGATGTTGGAGTGAGAAAGCAGGATTCCTTCTTTCTGAGATCATCACTTCTGAACAATTTAATTTCCCATCCTGAAGGCTGCTTGGTGTGAGAATTTTTGGTAGCCTGTAAGGGTTGTAGGTGGGGAGTAGGTTGTGTGAAAGTCCTGTCATAACTTTTAAATTAGTTGGATGATATCAACAATCCCAAACAAAAAAAAAAAAAAACAAAGGATGATATCAACAATCCCAAACTAAAAAAAAAAAAAACAAACCCCAACCAACTATCTTAAATAAAAGTCTGAATGCCTGTCACCTTCCCATCTATGTCCCTGTCTCTTGCACTCCCTGTGCTATTACAGAACGAAAGTAAATTAAATAAAGACTAAACATGAGCCAGCTCTCTGACTCAGCCATTGTAACACATGTTGTAAGGGTTTAGGGCAAGAATTCTCAGTTGTACCAAGAAAATAGAAGGTTTAATAGTTTCTACAGGTTTCCAAAARTGAGACAGTTTGATCTGGAACTGACCTGAAACTCATGCAAGGGCCTAAGAAAAATTAGAGAAACAATTTAGAAAAATAGCTAGCCTAAAACTGCAGACTTACAGAAAATATTTTTCAATGCCTTTCACCAAAATTATTATTAGCTAGTAAAACTTTCAGAGCACCAGTAATTATTAGTACTGCTTGGTGAATCCAGCCATTTGGTTACAGGGTAAATATGCTACTGCAGAAATAAGATTCCTGTGGTCAAAAAAGAAAAACCTAAAACAAACTTAGCTAAACAGAGGTTCATTGAATATTTCCTAATGATTCCTCTTTTGCTTCTTTTAGCTTCATTTTYCACGGTTTCTCAAAGGCCTCATGAACAAAGAATTTCATTTTAAAATTACCCAGGATCATGGCAAAATATCAGTTAAAGCCCAAATGAAGACCAAACTAAGTAAATGTTACAGTGAGCCTCATAAGCACTGAGTGGCTGCCTGCCTGGGTGGTGAAATCCCATAGACATAGTAAATCTCTTGTTGTATATCTTACAGAAATGAAAATGAAGGAGAAATAGAAGGCCCTTTGGAATTACATGCTGTAAAAAGCCAGAAAAAATTCATTGGAACACAAACTTTTATTGGTTGCTACGTTTACAAATGCTGGAGGCCAGAAGAGGACAGAAAAAATGCCTTGACAATACAAATGTAGTCTGGTCTCTTGCTTTTCATAAAATACTACAAGGGCAACACATTTCTCATTCTCCTTGGAAAAAGCCCTTTTGCCTCTAAAGGTCTGCTCTGAGAAGGAGAAGTGCTTCTTCCCTAGTTTTACATGAAGCTGAATGTCATATTTGGAATGGAAGCTTTTTGTTCGCAGGCTATTTCTCCCCGTGTGCTGTCACATCAAAGTTTACAATTCCCTCAAAGGTGATAACTTCAGCATCTTGTAGAACTGGTATGAAGGAGCAGGGTGAATCATTCTTCTAGCATTTTCTCCAGAGTGGTCATGTTGAATGAACCTTCCTGTTCCAACTGAAATTAGAAAATTTCTCTCTCTTTTTACCAGAACATAGCCTAATAATTCCTACTCCAGTATGGAAAACTATAAATCCCCCTACATAGCTCCTTCAACACTCTAAGGAGTAGTTTAATTGTGAGATAGTGTTGGGGGGTTATGTTCAAGAKAGATTTTTGAAGGAATAATTAGAGATTATCTTAAAAATAGTTTGTTAATCAGTGAATAAGGGGTGAAAAATAAAGTATTTGTCTGGCAGTACAAATTGAAATTATCATAATGGATGAATAAAAAATGGGAGTTGACTTCTTCATACCAAATAGGAGATGATAGAAAAGATCAGAGTTTGCAAATAGTTTGGAAAAGATATCTTCATTAATCAATATATCACTTAAATGCTTCCTATTTAGCCTTAACCAAAGAGCATCTCATCATGACACCCTTGGTCTAAAGGCTTAATTAATCTTAAAGCCACAAACTAGGAAAGGTTGTTCAACACTCAGATAGGAAACAAATGAATAGATTTGCTATTTATGATCAGCTTAGTGTCTGTCATTAAATTAATTCAAAGTACCACATAAAGTATAGTTGACTTCAGCTTTGTAATAACTATTTTAATTAATCTTAATATTTCTCTCTATTTGGAAATGTAATGGACTGAAATATTCTCTTTCTAGTAACCAGAGGTGGGGAAGAAAATAAAACTGTCTCAGCTTCAAAGGAGAGGTTGATTTTTCAAGCATGAAATACAATTTAGAAAAGACATCTCAAGAAGAAATGTTGCATCTGTCACATGCAACTAGCACTATAACTTGTCAGGATTTATGATGGAAACAACTTTACTTGGTATGTCTCAATTTGGAGCCATGGTGCTGTTGGCTTTCCTCTGCAGGGCTTTGAATCAGAAAAGCAGGGGAAGGAGAGTATTTGCTACATCCTACCAGCCTTTTGCAAGAGAAGCTGTGTGAAAATCCCATTGCCCTTCATTTCTGGTACAAACCTTAAACACCAAATTTTTACCATTTCTGGTAAAAMCAGCAAGGAACAGCAGAGCTATTGGGCCCCACAAGTGCTCAGTTAGGGTTATTTTTGGTCTCTTGTGCTGGCATGCAGCTGTGCCCAGAAGATCAATKTTGTCACTTGTTCTACAGCTACTGTTTTAACTTTATTTGCTCTGTTTAATGTGTAACAATGTGCTCACTGTGTAGGCCTATTCAAACAGTATCAAGACAGTGCAAAAAGCAATAAAGGTCAGATGGCTGTGATGGGGTCCTTCTGAAAGGGCTGTGGATACCATTAGATTTTAGTAGCTGGGGACATTAAACACAYATTAACTGTCTGTGTCATAGATTAACCCATTCAATTAATCTGCTGCTTTCTCACACCCATCAATATTGCTCTCCTTAAAGACAACTGAAGATAATAAGGAAAAAATCCCAAAATGCAAACAGGTTTTGTAAGAGCAACACTACTAAAAATACTTYATAGCAATTGATTACTAGAATTCTACACTATCAGTTGTGTCAGCTGTTCCTTGTATTTTCGTGGTATTCAGGAGTTTCAGTCACCAGAAGCAGGACTCGGCTCTGCTGAAGTGCGTGTGCGTGGGATGGGAGCCTTTCCCTTTGGAGGCAGGTTGGTGCCTGTACTCAGTCCTCCACACCCTTCCCTAATTCCCACTGGTCTCATCCCCAGATCTGCTTCTGAGTGAATGAAATACCACACCAGAGCAGTTCTAATGACCAGTTTCAGATTTGCCCTTTGGTTTAAAAACATTGTCAGAAAAACACTTTTCATTTTCTCAGTAAATGAACTGAAAGTTTCTCCAAGAGATCAGCAGGTTTCRTCTGACCCCAACTGAAAAGTAGCAAATTACTGAGCTGAGGGAGGTATTGTAAGAGTCAGACAACATTTTAAAAAAGCTTCTAAAATACTATTCCAGTTCAGAAACTGTCAAAATCAAATGCTTTYGTTTTTCATCTAAAAAGTATTTGGGAAGAAGCTATTCAGCAGATTCAGCAAAAGCTTCAGTAGTTGCTCTGAGCAACCTGACACAACATGTTTGGTTGAAGATGAGTTTTGACAGGAGTATTTCACCCTTTAAGAGGCTCTTCCCTCTTCACAGTGCAGCTGACCTGCCCCTAACTAGAAAGTCCCTTGGCTTTTGTGAAAAAAGAAATGCAGGCAAAATCTACGTTATTTGCTGTTCCTCAGGAATGATTATGTGTCCCTGGTCTGGTTAATGTTTACGATAGAGTCTGGGTTTATAAAATTGTTTAACAGCTCAAAGAATATGAAGAGCAGGACAGATCCTGTGCATTGGAGGTAATTGGCAAGAGCAGGAATAAATATTTCCAACAAATAGCCATATTTAGAAAAAGCTACTAAGCATCAGATCTTTCACAAACTGAAACTTTCAGAGGCCAAAAAAAACCTGGCTTTTCCTTTTAGCTTGCCATCTCCAGTCATCTCCATGCTACCATGTCCCAAAAGCTGCATGAGTTTCTGAGAAGTAATAAAGAAGATAGAAAGTTAAAATAAAATTATACAAGGCCTCTCACTATAAGCAAAACAAGATTAGCGATAAAACTTGTAACAAAAATGCATTTTTACTGAGTAAGAGGTATTTCAAGCCATTTTTCATCATCAAAGACTTAGAGTAACTCCTGTCTGCTAGTATCAGTGTCCTAAATAGGGCACTGTGTTGGATGTACCTGTGTATGCCCAGGTTACTTGTGGTGATGGTCAAGACCAGCTGGGTCTGTTTGCTACATGTCCATGATCACCATCATGTAAATAGTAGCAAAGTATAATCAATGTCAGCTGAAAACTGAGCTAAATCAATGCTGGATTTGCACAACTGTCTGTTTAGGTATTAGGAAATACAGAAATTTATGTGGCACTGAAAAATATGTCTCAAGACCCTCTGTACAGACAGCTTTATATTTTCCTGTGGAAAGGCACCTTGYTGATAAAAATGCCGGATATTGTTTCTCTCAAGCATATGAATATCTGTGCTTGGAAGAAAGACTGAGGCCTCAGAGAAATGCAATGTCCAATCAGTGTCAGTGGAGCAGGACTCCACCAGTCCTGTCTTTCACCAAAAAGCATAGCGCAGACACCTTCATCCTGGCATTTCCTAACTGCAGGAGTTTGCAGTTAATGTGTCCCACTGACATGCCTGGCATGGGACAGCCCATCCAAGAGTTCCAGGTTTTATTACCTGCAGCATCCCATTTCTGAGGTGCCCAAGTGTATCATAATCACTACATATGATGGATGAGACCAAAAAATGAGATTCTGGAGAAAGAGAAGACAGTGCAAATGCTGGAGCAATCAGCCTAGCACATGAGAGATGGTGGACTTACAGGGTTTAACCAAGTTAAATAATAAGCTAGTTTCCAGTTTGCTGGCTGTTTCTGTAAGTGTCTCCAATTTCTGTAAATCTCCAGTTTCCTAGCCCTTTCAGAGAGATCTGAAGGTATCTGAGCAGAGGTGATGTCCTTCTTAAGGAGAGATTTGAAAGCAGAAAGCATTTCCACAGGGCATGTACAGAAATTGATACTCCCTGAGCAGCCTCCAGGGTTCAAATCTCTTATGGTCCTGGTTTCACAGCTCAGGGCAAGAGGTGTGAAGACATTTCAAACAGAAATGCAGAAATCTAGGGCCTGCCTTTGGTGAAAGAACCAACCACCATCAAAATAAAGATCTGAGTATGTTCATGTCACATAGCTWTAGAACATAGCAGCAACAGGTTCACTGATTGTTCCTCTTCCCTTTGGTTCTCCAGAGGGACCAACTGCAAAAAGACACAGAGGAATGGGATTCATCCACATAAAGGGTAGAAAACTTTTTGTCAGCATTTGTAMTTAGACCCACTCACATATATTGTTTATTCATGGCTCAAAGAAGATCATAAATCTACTCAATAATAAATGTATAAGTGCAAGACAGATTAGTATATACTTTCCAAACCCTGTTCTTCTATGCTAAAAGACTTTACCATGAATCAGTGATAGCTCACTGCAATCACACAGCTGTCTTTGGAGACACTTTATCTTGCCCTGAGGGCAGACAGCAGAGTCAGGCTGTTGAGACACCACACTCATGCTTTTTGCATATTTAGCAAGCAAATGGAGTTAAGTCTGAACTTCTTGAGTCCCCCACCAAGGACACATCTGAAAACATACAATCTTAATGTACTTATGTGAGACACATGGCAGTATCAAACSTTTCTTTCATAGCAACTTACTTCTAATTTTGCAATAGCCCATTCAGGTTTGTCTATTCCAAGGTTCACCAGTTGCCTTCTCTCCACCACACAGGCTATAAGGAAGTGTATCATAAACAGGCCTGGACTACAGGCAGGACTACAGAAATCAAGGCAACTGCATGAATGGATTCCTGCTGAGATTCAATCCATGCTGGGAACCAGTCCTGGACAGTGCTGCAAGTGTGAGCACAGGCAGCAGCACGGAGGGGTGTGAGACACCTGCCGTGGCTATGGCATGCTGGGAGGGYGGCAGATGGCCCCCCGATTTGTTTGTTCTAGGTGTGCACTGTGTATGCTGTGCTCTGGCASAGTCTGTCCGGGCGGCCTGCAGAGAGCCTGCCTGGCACTGGCTCTGCTGGGGCATGCCAGAGGACAAGGGAGGTGACACCTTCCCAGGGGCTRAGTGTTTCAGGGACAAGCCTCTGGACTCGTGTGGTGAGAAGCAGAGGGGTGTTTCCCTGCAGGGTGATAGGCAAACCTGCAGTACAAGTGCAAGGACTCCTGAGAGCATGGACTCACAGTCATTTTTTGTTAGAAAAGTAGAATAATTTATGTTTGAAGGCACCTCTGGAGGTCATCCAATCCCACCACCTGCTCACAGCAGCACCAGCCTGGAATCTAGCTCAGGTTGCTCAGGGCCATGTCCAGCCAGGTTTGGATGTCTTCAAGGACAGCAGTTTCACAGCCTCATGCAGAGAGGAGTCCTTGTCCTTCACCTCCCTGTGAATACTCCTTTCCCTAGATCYCATTTGTGTTTCCCTTGCTGCAGCTTGTATCCCATGCCTTTCTCACTGTCACTGGGCACCTCTGGCCCCATCTTCTATCTAACACAGCCCATTATGTGGGGAAGGACAGCAAGCACAGCCACTCCCTTGGCCTTCTCTTCTCCAGGCTGAAAAAGACCTGTTCCTCCTCTACCCACTCGTCCTGGGCTGCATCCTGGAGAGATGGCACGGAAGCAGGGGGATGAGGCACCTCTGGGAGCAGCCTTCTGTAACCTGGTCAGGTTAAAACAATTGTGCAACAACAGCCTTTGAGAAGGAAGCAGATTCCAAGCCAGATTTTGGAAGTGACAGAATAAAACTCTACTTGGGACCCAGAAGATCTTTACTGCATGGCAGAAAGAGACTGGAAATAAGGGAAGGGACTCACTGCAGTGGCTCAGGGGACAGCACTATGTGTGTATTCCRTCATCGGAGCTGGAATCTGTGTCTGGGCAAGACAATCCCCCTTGGAGTGAGCCCAGACCACTGTGAGGGACAGGCAGGGGTCAAGACCAGGGCACAGCATGAAAGCAGAGAAGAAGGAACTTAAAGGTGAAGGTCTCCTGTATTGTCACTCGGAAGCACTGGAGCAGGCACTTGGCACAATTGTACTCGATGTGTGTTGGCATTTGTTCTGGCAGGTCACTGCTGAGCTGTTCCCTGTAACCACGAGTGCCTTTCCTCTTGAAGCACAGAGTTCCACAAATTAAACACAGCCAGGCAGGAGAGAGAAGATACAGCTTTCATCAACTCCACACTGACATTTACTATCAGYGCTCTAGTAGGAGGGACTTTGTCCTCTCTGTACGCCAGAGGGCATCATCAGAACAGCAGCAACCCATTGCAGTTTAAAATGGCTTTTAGGGAAATTAGTTAAGTATTTTAAAAGTATGCAAATTTSTCTCTACTAGAGAAGCAAGCATACAATTCTTCTAATCTAAATAATTAATTCTTTTTTGACTACAGACAGACTGTTTTCAGGGGAATTTATACTGGATAACTCTTATTAAATTTGTCAATTTACTAAAAAATGAAATAATTTTTTTAAGATCTTTCATTAATAATAATACTACTTTAAAAACACTAAAGTAACTTGTTCAAAGTAATAGGACACCTAATATTGCAGACCAAGTGGACCAAATGGAAGGATTCCTGTCTTTCAGAATACCAGAGCAGTGCCTACATAAGCCTACTGACTCTATAAAAAGAGAGCTGCAAAATATGCATGTATGTTCAACAACARTGCAATTTATGCATTGTATATTCATATGCAATGTATTCTGGTATCAAATATTGAAACAGAGTCGCAGCAATTTTCAGGATGGCTTACATGATTGGATGAAACTGTTGTATAGATGAGGAAAAAGAAAATAAGTATCACATTGGATATGAAATTGGAGATTGATATAGATTAGGTTTTATTTATTTTATTTCCCCTCCTTCACTCCCATACAAATCTCAGCAGCTGAATGGCGCTTCCAAGTGCAAGATTAAATTGCTTTTAAATTATGTCATATTGATTTTTTTCTTCACTTCTTTTTCTGTAACTTTATTCATAGCTGAACTTTAATTGTGTTCTCAGTTTTCTCTCAGTGCATGTGTTATTCGTCTTCAGTCTGAATATGTTTTAGGTAAGCCTCTGCAACCTGAAAGGTTATTTTCATCTGTAAGTTTACAAAAAAAACAGACTGTGTGTGCCCAGCTGCTTTTTGCAGCTTGTAAACAATTCAAACATCTTTTCAATAGTCTTGATCAAAACTCCTACTGAACCACCTGCTTACCTTTACACAGGTGAAAGGCACCCACAGAAAAGAAAGGAAGGAAAGGACTTGCAGAAGCTCCAACAGCCCTAAATGCACAGAACCTTCTGTGCTGTAATTAGTGGTAGTTGTACATGTGCAGGCATACAGACTGGAAAAGAGAGGAGAAGAAATGCTTCCATTCATTGCTAACCCCTAAGGAATGGCTCAGAGGAAAATCCTTCTGAAACTTTCATCCTGTTATTGTAAAACATTTTACTCTGARACATTCTTCCTTTAACGTGCACTACAAGAAAAGGCATTTTCACTACAAGAAGGACATTTAGGAGCTGGAGRCTGTCCGGAGAAGGGCAATGGAGCTGGTGCAGGGTCTAGAGCACAAGCCTTAGGATGAGTAGCTGGAGCAGCTCAGGTTGTTTACCTTGGGAAAAAGGAGGCTTGGGGAAGACCTTATCACCCTCCACAACCRAAAGAAGGCTGCTTCAGGGTACATGTTGGTCTCTTCTCCCAAGTAACAAGTGATAGGACAAGAGGCAGTGGCCTCAAGCTGTGCCAAAAGATGTTTAGATTGGGTCTTAGGAAAGATTTCTTCGCCACAAGGATTATGAAGCACTGGAACGGGCTGCCCAGGGAAGTGGTGGCATCACCATCCTTGGGATATTTAACAGRTGTGTAGATCTGACACTTAAAAACAGAATTTAGTGGGGAGTTCTCAGTGCTGGATTAATGGTGGGACTTCATGATCTTAAATGTATTTCTGAACCTAAATGATTCTGTGATGTAAAGCACCTTTTCTCCTTGAATTCCCTGCCTCCCAAGGGGGTGCTCCTCTTGGGTGGAAGGTGTTCACCAGGGCACTGACCTGTGAGATTTTCCAGTCCCTCAGTCACACCCACATTAGCACAGTCCCTGTGGCTGTTCCTCCATGGGTGCTGAAAGAACACCCCCTTACAGGAGGCCATGGCCACAGGTGGCCTGGCCACATGGGTCCAGCTCTGTGAAAGCAGCCTCTGGTGCACTGGCCTGTCCCTSCCTGTCTGCCCCTTGTGCCAGCCCATACTGGGAGCGCAAGGCAACAGCTTGTCCTTCAATCCATTGCTGCATGAGGCACCGGGTGACACCACTCTGGCTGAGGTGTGCTGGGTACCACAGTGTACTGGATGCTCACATCTGCCTTCATTCTGCCATCCCTGTAGCAACCCCCAGCCACTACAAATGTCACTACTGCAGCTTGAATTTTAAGTGATGTCCCCAGAAACTGGCCTTTATCAAYGGCAATTTCGGTAATTAAGAAATAATGTATCGTTTAAAATAAATATGTCAAATAAAAACTATTAAAATTCTAGCAAAATATCTCTGTGCAAAATGCTAAGTTGAGATTTGGCTGCAGCATGCATCCAGCTGTTTTTTTCCTTAGGCTCATATCTGTTATTATGTATATGTTTCATTTACTCACTTCAGTACTTCYACTGTATGAACTCATGCAGTTTACAGAAGTTAATGATGCATGTGAAGTATTTTCTAGAGTAAGTAGTTGGATTCCCAGCAGGAGGATGTGTAGAAATGCAGGGGACTCTTATGACTATTAAGAAAAGACAGGGCCATGCCTATACAGCAAAAATCAGGTGCCTGTCCAGAAAAATTGTCTTCACTATTTACTCTGCACCATTCCTAAAGTAATACTGCTTGTCTGTCCTGGTTAATGTTTTCTAGAGAACGTTTTGCTTTCATAATGCTATTTAACTGTATAAATAAGAGAGGGAGCTGCAGGGTAGTCCTGGTGAAGACAGCAGGATTCTTGGAAGCTGCTGTAAGTAGTGGGTTTTTTGCTTCCTATAGAGACTTCAAAATTGTCTCCTCTTGTTGCAGACGATCAATTTAAAATCTTTTCTAGGTCTGTATCTTACACTGAAATCTGTCCTAGATAAAGAGGTTTTTATTTTTTCGGCTGGATATGAAGGACATAGGCACCACAACTGAGACAATGAGTTACCCGCACATTGTCAGGTCACTGGCAATGAGAATCTAAAAGAAAAGCAGGGTGTCCTTCCAGAAAACAAGGGGGTCTCTGGAGCCAGGAAATCTTAAAAGTGAGATTTTCCCTGATGTATCTCCAGCTGAAATAGGCCCTGGTTCATTAAAAGGCTGAGGATGGCTGTTTAGAGCTTTTCTTTTAATGTATTGGTGATTCTTTTTTAGTAATTCTGATTTTTATATTGAAGGTTACAAGAAATACCATTGTTTAGGGACCGATGTGGTATATCTGATGTCTGCTTCCCTTTTAGATGAGATATCATTGAGGTAATCATCAGATTATAGGCCCACTGAGCGGGAAGGGCAGAAATTGGTGATTCTCACATGTTCAGGAGATCACAGTGAGGTCAACATTTTCAATGAGCCAGAAACTGGGCTGTGGTCAGGTGAACACTGGAATGGAGAAATAGAGAACCTGGTCTGATCTGTTCTTGCAGGAAGAAGAAAATCTCTGTCCCACCTGGCTGCCCGAACCACTGCACTCATTCTTTTTTTTCTACTTTTTTATTCTCTTGGCTTCAGTGATGCTTCATCCCTGAAGGTGCGGAGTAATTCAGATTCAACAGCAAATACTCATGGTGGCCTGGTAGAAGAGTGAGAGCTCATGTTCACCTGTTTCCAGGTAAAAGGAGGCTTAGAGGTGGATGCCACTTTCTGGGTGAGTTCTGCAATGCTAAGCTGGCTCACAAAAGACAGTCACACACATTTTTAAGCAATAATGTGAACTTGGCTTCCACATTTCTGCTGCAAAAGGAATTGCTTTTAATGAAATATTCACAGTGATTGGAWTGTCAAAGAGTTCAACACTTTTGGCTTGTGTTTGCAATCTTCTCAGGGGCTCAGGCATGGAGGCATCAAAACTCTCAATTAAAAGAGAAGTGAATGTCTAGATGATCAGCCTGGAATAAGCCCTGAACCTGTCCAGGTCCACAGAATGAAACGTGCAGAGCTTTCCAGGCAGCCAGGAAAGCACATGTGATTTGTGGTGCTCCCTTGATTAGGTGGTACTGGACAGCAGACTCCTGAGGTCGTATTTCTCACACACAGATATGGCTAATCAAGCCTTCCTTTTGTGATTTTTTTGTATGCTTGGGTGGGTTGGGGTTTTTTTACCAAAAAAAGTCTCTGAGTAGGTGATATTAGTTCAGCAGACACCGCTGGAGGTGGTGCTGTGTCTTGATGTGCCTGGTGCCCCCACAATGTGGCTTTCAGGAAACAAATTTCTCAGATTTCCACCTTCGGAAACAATCAGGAGGGAAGCAGCACCATCTGGTGAGCAAAAAAGTTTTCTATTTAATGCCTTCATATGTTTTTGAGTAGTGTAAATGTTCATGTTGCCTGAAATGAGATTATGAGTGAGGATCCCTTATGGAGTAGTATGGGAGGAATATTCATCTCCTGGAATATTCCATGGGACTCTAAAGGCAGAACGTTGTCTTCAGAATCTTCTCTTCAAATCATAGAGATAGAAATCAGCCCTAAAATGGACAAAATAGCTATATCCACAAAGAAGTAAATTCTTTCATACAGAAAACACAGTCCATGTCACTTCCAGGTTTTCTGGTGGAATTATTCTAAGGTAATTTCAGCTAATTCCAGTGTTCTCCATTTCCTTTCTGAGCTTCATGGCAGGGAAGATTGTGTGACAGGGAAGAGGTAACATACTCAGTGACTGTTATCACCAAGTCTCCTAGAGATAAATTGCTGAAAACACTGTCCTTCAAGTGTTGGCATGCTCTTGTATCCTTCTCTGGTTTGACTGAAAACTCTTCTTTAAAGCAACCTGTTCCTAAACACCACAAATATATGGTCATTGTGTAACAAACACAAAGCAAAGAGGCAGAGGTCAATGTGTTTCCTTTCAGGCTATTCAACAAGTCAGACTAGACTTGGAATTAGAACTGATGTGCTTTTCACTTCACTGCTATGTTGATGGATAAACTGTTTTTTTTCTGGACATATTATATAAGTAAAGGTCTTGGAGAGCTTTCTGTAAACTAAACTTCTTCAGGCTGGAAATTTCCTTAAGGCTTTATAGCACAGGTTGTCAGCTCTTTGCTTTTTGACAAATCATTAGCAACCATAGGAAACTCCATCAGTCTTTACAACCACATGAAAATCAGCTTCTTCATGCTGAAGGAGTGTCTGTTGTCAATTTGTCAGCGGTTGATCACTTGCTAACCCAGAAGCCACAATAACATCAATTGAAATAGCAARTATCAAATATGAAGTAACAAACCCCAATCATATTCTGAAGGTTTAGAGGGTGCAAATATCATCATAAAAGTATCTTTCGGTTTCAAAAAGGGGACTAATGGAATGGGCTTAAACAACACAAAAGACTTCTACAAACCACAGCTGCTATGCCTTTTATAATCTTATACTTTTAAAACTCTCCATTATCAAGACTTTTGTGAGGTCTGACTCAAGAGTCTTGACTGTGATTGGCCATTACTGAGTAACAGATGGATGATTCAGATTCAGATTGTATTTAATTATCTGGGAATTCAAAGCTGTAATAAAATGAAATTAATTCCATGAAAGTACATAAATTAATCACAAAATGTGAACATGTTATAACTACACAGAGAAAAAAATATCAGGATAGTGGAACTATCAGAAAGCTGTAACCCGTATTTTACATAACCCTTACAACAAAACCGTTCTATATCCTTTCACCATAATTTTGAAGTCAAGTCAATTAAACTCCCTTTCTGCTTTGCATTCCAAATGAATAGAATTGGCAGTTTGAGGTGCACATACAAAAACCCCATCTATCAGGTGCAATATTTTGTAATAAATATTAAATGTGATGAGATAGAGAACAGGTGGCAACTTATGTTTAAAATGAAATGTTTCTTTTTTGGTATTCATGTTATTTTTTAATAAATTATAACTGCAGCTGAGTAAATAGTTCATAGTAAATAATTTATCCACAGGCAGCTTTTGAATCAGCCTGCTGGGTATGTGGAAATAGATTAGGCTTAGCTCTGATGCTTTTGTTTGGGAGTTGATTTCTTTTCAAGGTCTGACTAATATGTTGGCTCACTGATAGCAGTTTTAAAAATTGAGAACTGGAGCTCTTATGTTCTGTTACAAGTATCTGCACACATCAAGAAGTATCATTTCAACGTCAAAATCAGAGGAAATCAAACTATAATTTAAAACTACTGTGTACATAAATTGAAAATGTAGCTATAAGAATGCTTATAGCTCTTACACTTGTCAGTAACACTGTTATTGCAAATAGGCCTACTTTTTAGAATTACTTGTAGAAAACATGTAAATGTTTGAATGTTTGATTATAGCTTGAAAATGTTTTGTTGCTCTCATGAGTCTAACTGTAAGTGGATATTCAACTACTAATATAAATTGCTCCCTCTGATGTTATAGAGAAGGTGGGACCATAAGTGTAGCACTTTCTGATGAGTCTCTCAAGTTGAGTCATGCCAGAGATGAAAGGTGTAAATGGTGTAATATGTCTCTCCGTGCACAATTTTAGTAAATCTGGCTCATTATCTCCTCAAACCCTGTGCAGCTCTTGCACCATTTCTTTGGCCTAGATTCCTCCTCAGAAATGAGCCTGTTGGGACATCCATATCCCCATTTCCAAGGTCTCTTTTTAAGAGCTGATACAGTGCAGAGTGTCAGCTCTGCAATGAAAAGTGACTACCACGGCCAAGGGTAACACACAGATAAACGCATCGCCCTTTGACCAGTGGAGCAGCTGATAAAAATGAGGCCTTGTTCTTTGTTAATGACATTGACTGCTTCTACTGTGCTGAAAATGAACCCACTTCAACACTTTGGTTGAAGTGACATGTTGTTTCTTATTTAAGGTTCTTATTACATTGTTTCTAATCAGAAAAAAACAACCCACCTATTCCTTAGCGAGGTAGGGGCTTTATCTGGTTTGCTACTGAAGAACAGCCACGACCATTTGTCCTTTTTTTTAAATAGGGTGCTTATCAATCTGACCAAAAGTTTATTTAGGGATCTCCTCTCTGCCTATTTGCTCAAATTCTGTTTCTATGTAGCTACTGATTCGCTGCTCACTTCCATAAATACCCCCCTTTTCTTCCCTAACTCACAAATCATCCAGACTTCTTCTGTGACAAACTTACAAGGAATTATTCAGATCATTAGTGTCAAAAGCACAGTGGTACCACAGCCTTACAGCAATTAGCCACAAGGTGTGTTTTGATGAGATATGCTCCATTCTCCAGCCTGCTGATGGTGCTCTATATTCAACTGATCCATGCTGAATTTTGTTTCTGCAGGTATTTAGGGTGGGGGTGGCAGAAAGTGTTGGTGGAGACTTGCCAGGAGGCCTGGGAAAATTAAAAAAAAAAAAACCTGGCAAGAATCTGAGATGGTGGAAAGTGAGGACAAAAGAAAGAGATAAAATTTTTTATTCCATGATAATGACAGAATAACTAATTCTACTTATTTAATTTACTTACCTTAGTAATAACATCTCCTTTTCTTTCCATAGGATTTTCATACAAGAACATGAAGACCACATTCTACCTAAGTTTGCTACTGGCCGGGTTCCAGGTGGTCRCCCATGGTCAGCTCACACCCACTGACCACAATGGACACGATCCAAATGAACATAAACACCACATGCACCACGGAGGTGAAGCGATTGCCTGCCTCAAACTYGTGCCAAACAATGCTGACTTTGCATTCCAGTTTTTCAGGGAGGTTGCACAGGAGGCACCTAATAAGAACATTTTCTTGTCTCCTGTGAGCATCTCCGTTGCCTTAGCGATGCTGGCCCTTGGGGCTAGGTCAGCCACACGGTCTCAGATCCTGGAAGGACTTGCCTTCAACCTTACAGAGATTCAGGAGAAGGAGATACATGAAGGCTTCCACAACCTAATCCACATGCTGAGCCATCCTGAGGGCGGTGTCCAGCTCAACATGGGGAATGCCATCTTTGTAACTGAGAAGCTGAAACTTCTAAAAATGTTTTTAGATGATGCCACGGCTCTGTATCAGCTGGAGGCTTTCACCACTGATTTTAACAATCCCACAGAAGCTGAAAAGCAGGTCAATGATTATATAGAGAGGAAAACACATGGGAAAATTACTAATTTGGTCCAGGACATGGACCCACAAACTGCAATGCTTCTGGCTAGCTTTGTTTTCTTTAACGGTAAGTTCTCTAGGTTCACGTTCTCACTATTCATTCTTATCAACAGACCTGGTATTGGCTACCTCAACTGAACACTGGTCTGGGGAAAATGTCAAATGCTCTTTGCTGGGACAGAAGATCCCCTAATGGCACAGTGGAAGTGCTAGAGATGTGACAGGACCCCTCTCAGCATGGGGAAGTAGCTGAATGGCACACTGGCTTGTTTCTCTTTGTGACAGCTCCAGGAGCTCTGCTCCAAGCCACAGCCTCCTGTTCAGCCTGAGCTGGTGCTCCTGGGTTGTACCATAACTCCAAGTGCCCACGTTCTTCTCATTTTCAGTGAAGGCACTGAACCCMCTACATGACCTAAAGCTTCTTCTTAAAATTATGCATGATTTAACAGCCTGATTTACTATGTACTTCTTTTTCCCCCCCATTAGAGTTCTTTACATGTCCTTTTACTAACATTTACATATGGATGATGCTAGTGATGAATAGGAGAGAACATTTTAAGGAACAAAGTGGAAACACTGTGCATTTCTGATGTGGGTTAGAAGATATGACATAAGCCTGACATAACACCAGTCAGATATGAGATTCTACATTAAATTAATCTACAAATTGAGGCTTATTATTAAAGTCAGTAGAAATTAAGTGCATGCAGTAKAAGAGTACATAGATGATGCTTACAGAATGGCCACTTAGATCATCTGAACAGAAGTGATAGGTACAAAAAAATGCCTAATTATTTCATTACTGGCATCCGAAACATAGATTGAAAGTGGAATCCAATGCACTCTTTTGAACAGGTAAAAAYCCTTGTCTTACTGTGATACAAATTTTATAATATTATGTTTGAAAATTCTGTACTTAACGCATGGATAAATAGGTGAATATTATTACTAGCTATAAAACATTTAGTCTATGGTGGGATAGAACATGGGATTATTCCATTAAATTCTCCTTCTCTGTATCAGGCAGCTGGGAAARGCCTTTTAAACCAGAGGATACTGAAGAAAGGGAGTTCTTTGTGGATGCTGAGACTACTGTGAAAGTCCCTATGATGTACCAGATGGGAGTATTTGACTTCTATTTTGATGAGGAGCTGTCATGCACTGTGGTACGGCTGCATTATAATGGGAGYGCTACTGCATTTCTGGTTCTGCCAGCAAAAGGGAAAATGAAGCAGTTAGAGCAAACTCTGGACAAGGAAACCATCCAGAAATGGTCAGACAATCTCTTCCAGAGGTAATCTTCTGCCAGTCAGCTTCAGCGGCACCTAGATTTATAGTATTTTTCCCTTTTTTGGGGATGCAAACACTACGAACTTGGTGATTCTGGGACCTGAGTGGGTTATTTTTGGCTTGTGCACCCTAGCTGTAAAAATTTTGCAGCTGGTTGGTATTTAACTGTTCTTTCATTGATGGCTGAGTGGCTTGTTGCCTTCCTGACCAGAGCAGAGACCATCCTGAACAACAAGCCTACATCAGTGTTTCTAAAATACTCCACAGACTGAGTGGGATGGTCACAATTTTAAGCCAAATCTTCTGTACCGAGATTTCAGCTGGTGTGTTTTACCTCTCATATCTCACCGGTACCCTGAGACTCAGGCATAAGCCTAAACCTTAAATAAAGCATAACTTACACTGTTTGTAGTAGTGCTTACAGACATAATGTGTCCTACACAACTACCTTCCTTAAAAGAACCATTGCAGCACTCAGTGGTTGTTAGAACAGGCAAGTGATTAATTTTGCCTGTCCTAATTTTCTGGCATTTTGTTTTGAAATTATAAAAATCTAATGAGTTTCTGTTAGCTTCAACCATCAACACCAACATCAGCTAACGCATTTTACAACCTTGTTTGTCTGGGAGAGGAGAGATCTTAGCAACAGTAGATGAGTAATATCAAGTTAATACATGCTTAATTTACCAAGCTCTGCCCTAATTCACATCTAATAAGGCTGTGCAGTTCACACCCATATATCTCAGTGCATTATCACAGAAATACCAGCACAGTTAGTAAAAACATAATGGGTAGCAAACTAGAKATGAGCTAATAATGAGATACTTCAAATATCAAAAATTAAAATGTATTATTTTCAGCTGGAATATCAGGAAAACCCTTATATAAATGAATTTGTGGCATGAGGTCGTTCAGGATCAATACAGGAATAAATTCTTCATGGGAGAAACTGCGGGAACCAAATGCACCAAACAAAACAATGTGCTAATACATTCAGTCCCATCCTCTTGTACTGCACTGGGCAGCACCACCTGAAGGCTACAACAATGCAGTTTGGGTCCCATTTGTTGTGCTATTTAACCCAAGCTGTCTCTGGGCAAGATAGCAGAAGACTTGAGCTACCTAAAGTGTAATCACTGCTGTAGGTGACCTGGATGCTGTGAGGATCCCTGGACAGTGCATGAAAATAAATCCCACAGAAGGCATATTAAAGGAGCTGCCTGCAGACAGCTCACAGTCAAAGGCAAACTCGATCATGGCCAGCCTAGGGGAGGAAGACAATTAGAGGACATGGAATCCAAACGTGCAGGCAGCAGGGAACAGACCTTTCCTGGAGCCATGCCAAATGCCCCAGTTCTGCCATAATTTTTTTTAATTTGAAATGTTGGGATTTGCCACACTTCTCACCAAGCAGACTTTGTCAGGACTTCAGCTCTCCACCTTCCTGAGCGACATGAGCTGTCCCTTGTCTCTGCCTGCAAAAAGGGGTTCTTGTTACTGTCCTGCTTAGCATAGTGCTCTCAGATTTCCTGATGCATAACACCAGATAAATACTATTATGATTGCTAGCTACTATTATTATTACTAAGAATGACAGTCTTTGTATCACGTGAGAAGCACCAGCAATTGAATTAGTGCTCATTGTACATTAAGGGTCCAAACCCCTGGGATTTGACACTCATGGGAATTAACCTTCTCATCATCACTTATATTGGTGAAAAATCCTTCTCACCACRCTCTATGTTTCTCTTCTACCTAACAGCTTTATGAGACTCTACTTCCCCAAATTTTCTATTTCTGGGAGCTATGAAATAAGTAACACCCTTAGCAAGATGGGAATCGTGGATGTGTTCACCAACCAGGCAGATCTCTCTGGCATTGCTGGCACTCCAGAGCTGAAGGTTTCTAAAGTAAGTCTGTGGCTGTTGGCCCTCTCCTTTCTTTCACAAACATACAGGAGAACCCATCAGTGGCAGCATCCAGAAACACCAGGTAAATACAGATCCCAGCTTCCCAGTGTGCCTGCAGCTGGGTCACCCAGCCCTCAGCCTGCAAGCTCACAAAAGGAGTTTGGCCTTCAATGACATTGGAGATCAGATTAGATTGCTGCATGACTGTTTTTTCCAAGACTAAAGACAGCCGAGACTTTTTGGGCAGTATCTGAAACATGAGAGGAGCATCAGCCCCTGTCTCCACAAGAAAAACCACTAATGCTGCCAGGCACAGCACAACCTGTCCTTCTCACCCTGGAGCCTCAATCTTGGAGGTTCAGACAAACACAGGTAGAGGCTCTATCCTTCATCCAATCTTCTGGACACTTTTTGGGATATTTCTATAGCTCCATCTTAGCTCTCATTTAAGCAGCCATGACTACAACCATAAAGCTCTTCTGCCTCTGCTCACTTCTCAGTGGATCCTTCAAAGCAGGGGTGCTTTAAAAGGAGCCTGATTCATTTCTTAGATGGTTGTTGACTATATTTTCTTTTTTCCTAGGTTGTTCACAAGGCTTGTCTGGATGTTGATGAGAGAGGTACTGAGGCAGCAGCAGCAACTGCTGTTCATATAATGCCAGTGGCTCTTCCTCCAACCATTGAATTCAGCCATCCCTTCCTCATGCTGATTTTTGATAGAGATACAAACAGCACACTCTTCATAGGAAAAATAGTTAACCCGTCTATCACTAGCTGAAGTGACATATGAATTTTGTTTGCCACTACTAATTAAAGATGTGAAAATGCATGACATGATTTATTTCCATTTGTACCAGTTTGTATATGGCTCTTTTTACCAATAGTTTTTATTTTATGTCATCATCAAAAACTACTGGTATTGACCACGACAAATTACTGAAGAAGAAGCAAACAAATTGTTATAAATTCAGCTAGAAAAGAATAACCAAAGAAAAGAAAACCAAAGAAGGACCTAAGCTTTGACAGCATTTGGAAAGAAAGGTTTATATTACAATAGAAGACTCCTGCTGAATATGAGGCAGTCAGCCAGAATAACAGGTAAAATTATGAACATTCTTGCAAACAAAGCAGAAGTGGTTGTAATTTACCACAAGTAAATATGAGATGGGCAGAGTTGGATCAACACTGCAGAGTCACAGGAACCTGAAGCTTCTAATGGAGACAGCACTGGAGATGTGAAAAGCTGCCTTCAACAACAAAAAAAACAAAACCAAAAAAAAACCTGCTTTCTGTACTAGAAACCTTTTACCATTCTTAGTATCAATCTAGCAGCAAATCTTCCTGAGTTTCTTGCAGCTCAAAAAAGAGCAGGAAGATCAAATGTGCCTTGAATCTGAAGATTTTCACCACATATTACCAATCTGACAGATTTAGATGGTTACTGACTTCTGGCACATGTGTCCATCAGTGGGGAGAAGGAGGATGTAGCTGAATGGGAAGGTGAGGTATCTGGATGACAATTACACAAGCATACTGTCAGCTGAGATTTGTGCAAAACCAAAAGGAGGCTCTAGAAAATTATTTATTTTTTAAATGCTGTCCTTTTACAGCCAAAAATGTAAGTAAGGAGCACTCAATCTGATGCAGGTAGGGGTGATGGGCACCTAGGTAGAACACAGGGCAACTTGAAGGCTGGCTGGGAATCACCTTCAATRGACCTGCCTTGGCAACTGGCACCAGAAAGAGTACAATTGGCACTGTTTTCCCTAAAGTTGTGGGGTTTGGAATGAGATTAAGTGGTGTGCAGTCAYTGGCAATGATAGAATGGCTTGGGAAGCAAATACAGCCTCAGCAAGTTCTTGTGTGTCCTCTGCAAAATGAAGAACAATGGTGATTTTATGAGTCTGGTGCAAAGTGTTGTGCCCCCYATTCAGTCTCAAGGAAAGCCTCCTTTCTGCCCTGTGTTCCCAGTAAATACCCTCTGTTAACACAATGCTTGGTGGTGTGTTTTGACTAAATACTCAGTATAGTTGAATATATCAAAAACTCTTAGCATTGAAGGCAGGACTCACAGTGACAGAAATGCATGTACTTTTCTGGCAGCTCCCTGCACCCTCCTCATCTATTTGGGTGGTTTTTTGGCCCAACACCCACACAGGAGTAACTAACAAGGCCTCCTACCTTACTGCAGGTTTTTCATCTCCCTGGAATGCAGCTGAAGGTGCAGCCTCAACAGGGTCAGTCTCAGCTGCCATCACTCCCACTGTAACTACTATTAAGGAAGGGCATCCAGCAAAGCAACAGTAAAACCTTCAGGGGGTAGAGAGCTCAAGGAGGCGAGATCCTTACTTATGTATTGGATTCCCTAGAGCTGCAATTGCAAAATGGACATAATTGATTTTAGTAGAGTGATTCTCAGTTTACATCGAGAAATGTGGAAGAAACAGAGGCCACAGCTGCACTAAATATTGCTTGCTTCCTTGTAAATCACTTTGCAGTGGATGAAGACATAAAYATAGAAGTACAGCACAGCAGGAGGAAAGTTGTCCCCATGTGGTTCTCAGAGAGATTTGAAGATGAAGAGAATTTCTCACATAAGCTAAATCAGCCTTTGCAGGSTGTTAGTCCATATTTTTGGAAGGAGATTCCTTCCTTTCCTACCCTTAGTAGCTTGGTGCCCTCACAGACATGCCCCTTTACAAGCAGGACACTGGAATTCTGCTTTCCTCACATATTCCAGGGAAAAGAGCCCAGAGGGCGGTAGGAGGGAGGCACAGGAGCAGATCCACTGCTGTGAAGGACCAGCACTTCACGGTTTGTGCTTCTCCTCACRCTGCATCTCTTATACAATCTCTCCGTGTTTGTAAAATGTGCTGGGGAGGTTACAGGGACCATGAGCAGTGCCAGCCATGGGAGGACAGAGTGGTGGTGATGAGGGGTGTCTGCCGWTCCCACAGGGGATTTCCTGCCAATCAAGACCGGCATCCAGGAGCTGTCTGCTAGACGTGCTTCATCAGGCGATAGCTCTGGGTGTATCGACATCACGCTGTGATTTTCCACTGCAGGATTTGCCAGAGACAGTGTTAAGAAGAGGCAGGCACCACGCTTAGCACAAAAGAGCAGCAGACAGCTTGCTCCCTGCCCACATCCATGCTGTGCCGCGCTGTTTGTTACGTGGCCCCTTCTCATCTCTCCCCCCCATACACCATGTCCTACTCTCTTAATCCTGCTCTCGTCGCTGCAAGCAACAAAACAGGTTTTCCTGATTACACTCGCTCTTCTCATTTCCTCTCCAGTCCAGCTCTTTTTCACAGCCTCCCACTCTCCCTCCTGCAGACTAACATTTTATCCCTCCCACTCGCCGGCACCGTTTGTTCGTGCAGGAGGTGAGCGCTGCCGATTCCGCTGTGACGCCTGCTCCACCAGCAGGTCCTCCTCTCTCATTCCCAAAAAAAATGGAGGGCGGGAATAAACAGGGCTCTCTGCCTTCCACAGACCGCCTCAAGGACACACAGCACAGCAAGGAAGGCTGGGCAGAAAGGCAGAGCTCAGGTCACTGGGCTATTGCCATTTGGTGTGATGGGCAATGTGGGGATATAAATGAACAGAGACGCATCTCGGGGGCAATTAACAACCAATTAAATTAGCCACTGCCACAGCAACCACAGCTACAGAGTGCAAGAATGGAGCTCACAGCCATGCTTGTGGTGATCCCAGCTTTGGGCAGCCTGCTTGTCCCTCGGCCAGATGCCAGGCCCTGTTTCACAGACTGCACCAGGACAACACTATCGGCTGTAGCCCAGCAGCCTCCAAGTGCTCCAAGTACCCCATCCCAAGACTGCAACAGCCTCCAGGGTTGACATGCTCTTTGTTGAAGCAGGCGTTTGGGGTTTTGTTCTYTTCTCACTATCACTAAGGTTCTACCTGGAGGATGGGAACCAAAAGTCCTCTCACTTTCTACCTCACACCCTTCAGCCTCCCTACAAACAGACAGGGAAAATTTACTATTTGTTCTTCAGGCATGTGTGATCTGACAGCTCTTGCTCAGCAGGAGAAAAGATACGGGTCAGTATAACCTCTAACTTCACAAATACAGCAGAGTTGTTGCTTCTAATGCAGCGAATTATGCCCGCTCTGTTAAACTAACAGCACAGGCCTCGGGTGCCTCGGGTTTACTCAAAAAGCAGTGTTTAACCATAAGATCAGTTTCACAGAGTGATACCAGTGGGGGATGGTAGACGAAGAACTGATGTTTTGGAAAGAAAACATCCCCCCCCCAAAACACCTCTTTGCAGTCAGTCAGTGCACTCCACCAAGTGCTTCAGCTCTTGTGGTCCTATGTTGGACAGAAGGCAGAGGTTGGTGCAACAGGGGGAAGAGGAATCAGAGGCAAGGAGACAGCCCTGGGTGGCAGTCCCCATTGTCCCCCAAAGACCTTCCCCTGGGCTGCCCTCCCATCAAGCCCGCTGCTGTGTGTTGGGCCACAGGACATTCAGCTCTSCCCCACAGCTGGGCAATGAAGACCCTAAAGAAGGCTGGCAAAGGGCCACATCATGGGGGGCAAGGGGACACCCCCAGGCAGAGGCTGTGATCCACAGCCCAGGGACCTTCTGAGTGACAGCTCTGGGGATAGGAGGCCCAGAGCTCTGCTGAGATCTGTCCCACAAACAGAATTTCAAACTGCTTTACAAGTCCAGAAACCAAAGAAAACTCTACAGCACGCATCAGAACACCTTTTCCTGTGCCTCCTTGTCTTATCTGATATACTGAATGCTCTGTTACTCAGTCACTAGATGTTTAGCAACTTGGCCAAAAGCACCTTTTTTGTCCCCCTGGATAGCTATAAGCAATAAGATTTCATCATTATTTATTCTGTCTTATCTTCAGTAGCTGAGCCAGTCAGCTACAGATTAGTGGAAGGCATCAGCATGCCCCTACTCACTGACAAAGGAGAGCAGCTCATTGAAACGAGATGAAACCACAGCTTAAAACTCTAGTAGGTTGCTTTCTTCACGATTACATGGAAAAACTACCTTAAAACAAACCTTGACAGCTGTAAATGACTGCCTGTCCTGTGACAGAAACACAGAAGTTGCTGTGGCAAAACCCCTGCATGCTCATTCACGTGTCACAGTGCGCAGCCCCTGACCAGAACTGATGCTGAAACATGCAGTGCTGTTGGGACATTTTAAAGGTATTTGGGGCATTTTTAAGGACAGCTTGGTGCAGGCCACATGTGAGTATGGTTGTGCAGGTTATTGGTTGTAGGAGACAAGCATGAGAATCTGGTTGTTCTTGTCATTGCTCCCTAGGCAATCTGAGTATAATTTGAAGCACTCATATGACAGCTTGATCAACTTCTATGCATTGTTTTATATCCCTGGGTTGGCTGTGGTTTTTTTTGCACAAAGAAGCTATTTGCCTGGTAAATAGTGCAGCTGAGAGATTATCAGACTACCTGCTGTGTTGAAATAGCTAGCTTCAAAGCACAGGAAATAACTGTTTAACTAATTTAACATGTTTGGCTGCAGGTAAAAGTCTAGCRTGACTTAATAATTGTATAACACTTAAAATGTTAACAAAAGCTTGGGGATTTATTTTATATTTAATTTTATTTATTTTATTACTTGAGGGATTTAATTTTCAATATTCTCAAAATAATATCCTGAGTTACTCATACAGTCATGGGGAAAAGACACACTTCTGGAATGGTTTTGCAGTGGAAATGAGCTCAGCCTGTCATGCTGGGCACTGAGGGTGATGCCAACCCATGGAACCCAGTGGCATCAGGCAGAGAAACCTGGCTGACTCAGCAGTCTTCCCAAACAGGCAGATTTTTGTATGCCTTTTTCTTTATCAAGTTGGTGTCCTTTGGTCACAGAAGAAAAACCTTTTAATGGTTCTAGACTTTAGTAAAATATAAATGCAAAGTTCATAAAACAAAGGGTGTGTTTAAGCTGGTAGCTGCGAAAAATCTCAGCCTCCTTGTTTAGCATAGGAGATAATCTCACTCTGCTTCTTATCATGAACACCAGAACTGGCAGTGCTGGGGCTGAGCCTGGCCATGTGTGAGGCCACTTGGGCAGAGAAAACAGGGGTATCCCTGCAGGGAGGGCTGATGACCAACAGGAGTTCAGGTGGAAGGAGCCTTGCTGTTGCAGGTCTCAGCCTCACTGCCAAGCACAGAGCCACTGACCACAATGCAAAAGTCCCAGTGTCATCCATCAGGTGTCCCTGAGCCTGCTGTCCTTCCCTAGGTAGCACAGATGGAGACAGCAGGGCAAGGGAGAGACTTCCCTGAAGCTACAAGTCTAAAGTCAGGAGTGTAAGTGGTTTTGCTGCACACTGGTCTTTACTGTATGGCTGGGGGATATCAAAGTGTTAACCACTGTTTGTATAATTAAACCAAATTACTCTAAAGGAGATGGTGGCTAAGGCACTCTCAGTGCACAGAGGAGGTTCCATGAGAAAATGCTTTGCTAGCTTATACCTTTATTTTCTGCTCTCTGAGGGCAAATTTAAGATACCACTCATGTTTGCATTGCAGTGAGCATGCTGACTTTGCATTGTTCTTCCACCCCCCACTCCCTATTGCTTGATTTTAAACTAGGACATAAAACTCTGGGCAAAGACTTCATTGCACAGCTCATTTTTCTTTTCAGCAGAACTGAAAAAAGATGAGGCATTTGCATTTCATGAGTGCTTAAGACAAAATTTCTAGCCTGGCTTCAACTTTTGCTTTGGCAACCTCATCTGTTAGAGCTTGTTTGTTTGCAGGCTTTCAGTGTCCTGCTGTGGACTGGCCTCAACGCCTGCATCTATCACATCTATCCCATCTACTTGAGCATGTGCATATTTAATTACTAAAATGGTCCTTGCCTGAGCAAGGGCAGTTAAACCAACAGCCTGCTCAGTGGAATAACGGAGTTATGTCATTATACAAGTGTCTCATATGGAGACTGTTTATGCCACTTCCCCGCATGCCTGAGCAGCATGAGCTGTCTGCTACAGGCACAACTCTGTGGTGTAAGTGCTGCTACAGGGAGTCTCTCRCTGGCTCAGCTCTCAGTGACAGCTCAGAACCCACCACACCATGGAAGATGTGGGCATGCCAAGAGTAAGAGCTGCTCATGTCAGCTAAGCATGGGAGTCACACAGCCACAGAGTGGCAACAGACTTACTCCTGTGGTGCTAGCTAGCAGTGGAAACTGTGAGTCTTGCAAGGATTTACAYGCTGAATTTTGGTCAAAAAAGCACAAAGAGTCAAATCAATTTCCAAAAGTTATATTCAGTGATGTGCTGAATCATTGCATCTTCCATTACACAAGATGCACACAAAGCCAAGGTTCTGCCATGATCTAAAGGATTGGTTAAAAATAGTACAATTCTAGACTGAGAATTTTCTGTACAGAAACTTTTGCTCTGACATAAGAAATATTTTTTTTATTTGTCACCTCCTGAAGAGTTTAAGAGTTTACACTCACCCAGGAAGTCACTCATGCTGGAATGAAAATCCACACGAGACTTTAGGATAGTAATACTTTCCCATCACTGTTCTACCACATTATTTCCTCAGGTAAACAGCCCTACGTCAGTTAAAATTTACCGATACAACAATAAAACATATCCACACTGAAAGGACTGATAGTTTTTCCTCCCCTTATTATCGCAACAGTCTGTGTCTTATAGGTTTCTTTCTTCACATGAAGAGTATCAGTTCTCTATTTTTGAAGCTCTCTTTAGTGCTCCTGATTACACACTACCTGGCAGGAGCAATTTGATCTGGTACACAATAGCAGGAGGCTGAGCA
Organism: Malurus melanocephalus; assembly: GCF_030028575.1. NCBI lineage: Eukaryota > Metazoa > Chordata > Aves > Passeriformes > Maluridae > Malurus > Malurus melanocephalus. The sequence continues at coordinate 28,460 of NW_026624275.1, forward strand.
TCTGAGCACATTGTCACACGTGGTCCACGTTACTCATACACAAGTCTAAGGAGGAGTTGAGACAGGATATCTGGAGCATGTTAAATGCAAAGACGTTTGGCAGACCAATCTACGCGGATTACGGGGAGGGTGGATCACCTTTGGGTCTGACCTCCCATAAGTATCAAAATAGGTGCAATGACTATATTCTTCCTTTATAATGGGAACATCTTTGTGTCCAAGTGTAGATCTTCCAACACGTACTATGGCTATGCTGTGCCTAAGCTGTAAGATAACTATGATCAAGCAGAAGATACAGGTCTGGGTGGCAAGTGCATGAACCATGATGTTAAAAACTAAAGTCTGTTATCTTCTAGTCTCTTGATAGTCCTCAATTCTGTGCAATCACTGCACTGTGTGTTTACAAGAGCGCTTCTTTGCTCGTGGGTCAGAGAGAGCAACATCTTGTTAAATATAGCCRCTTGCTCAATAAAATGTAGCTGAAATATCATATGCACCCTACGCTTATCTTCTACTGAACAGAAATATTGGCTGACAAGAAGTCTGACCACAGGACCAGCTGTTCTTTGTAAGGACAGTGACTGGAACTCGAAGACTCCACTGCTCACTGAAGAAGAATGGGTGGTGGCTTGTAATTTAAACCTCCTGTCAATGCAAACGCTCCCATGCTCATTACAATGCCAAAAAGAAAAATGAATACCTCCATCAAAAGCAAATTATATGATGCAGAAATCTCACATTCATTCTATAATCACATGCTGACCAGGGTTAYTATCATTTACTATAGAGCAACTTCAGTGGGATCCAAAAATGGTTTCATTATATAGGGAGCAAAATAGGTGCTTTCAATCAAAAATGACTAAGAAGGAACAAGTGAAGATGCTAGATGAGGCCTTCTGGGAGGTATGAAGGATGACTYGGATGTGTTCAGTCACTTATTCTGATCTGGCCACAGCCCCAGGATGTGTCTGAAGACTGCTCCCACAAGAGCACACCACTCTCTTTAAAGGAATATATAATACAGTRTATTATAGGCTTCAAATGCTTCAGTTTGGCACAAAGTCCTGCCTGTAGGAGGCTGGGAATCTTTCCAAGAAAAGGCATAGAAAACAGTGCTGATATTGTAGTTATGGCTGTAGCACAGAAAAGCAAGACTAACCTACAGCTGACTCTCCACTGGGGTCCTGACAGTGAAGATGCTTTGAGCTGATCCATGGTCCACATCCTGTGGGAACACAACTTTGTACTCCGAGTGAACCAGAGAGGTCACTGAGAGACTGCACTGACCATGTCAACCACATGGAAAAAATGAACAGATGACTAGAATTACTAGCCAATGAACAGATCTTGAATGGCTAGTTATGTTTCATGGACTGATGGAGTCATGGGCCAGGTTTTGAGTGCCTCCAAGGTTACTTTTTCTGAGCTCTGTTCAGTAAAGGCTCAGCTTTCTGCAACCTTGATTGTCATCCTTTTCTTCTCTCCTCCTTCCAGCTGTCCTATCACCCTATGGGAATGGATACTTATACAAAACTGCTCAACATGAAGATGACTCACTACTCTTGTTATCCCAGAAGTGAATATTAAGTTTTCATCTACTTCTGACGCATTGATGGGATTAATTTACCAGCATAAAGGTAAATATTCGAAAGCAAAAGTATTTTCACTGTTTTGGTATATAAAAAGAGTTATCTGGCTTGCAGATTCAATGAAATCTGGTTTCCATAACTTCTCTGGTGTGGATTATCTCATGTTTGGCAAAGATGAGCTCATCACTTCCTCCCACAGTACAGAGATTGTAGAAGTGTCTGCCCTGGATCAGGTCATTCAGCTTCATGAACTTGGTATGTTTCAGACCTTTATCATTTTGTTACAGTGGATAAAAAAAAAAGAACTATTTCAAAATATATAAAACACAATTGAGAAAAGGCGAGAGAGAGACAATGAGATTGAGAAAATATAACCTAAATCTCAAAAAAATCCAAGCTGAAAATTCACTGACTCAAAGTTCAGCGTTGGATGGCATTTTAATTAGGAAATGTGAGGAATTGGGAAGAGCAACCAAATCCTGTAGTGGCCTAAAAGAGAACTCGCAAAAGAGCTTTACACTCAGCACCTGGTTTCCATCTGGACTGAAAAAGGTCCATGCATTTGCTCCATTTTCCAAATTTTTTTCCAATATAAATGATATTCTCACTAGCAATGTATGTGCATCCCTAAGAAGCTCCATTTCAAAGATGAGTAAGGTTGCTAAGTGACATTAGTGCCTAAATCAAGGAAGTGAAAAATTAACATTTCACATCTGGCACTGCCCACATATTAAATGCAATATTCTTATGAAACATAAAGCAAGCCATACTTGAGTCCCCATACAGCTCATAGATAGAGGTTACTGTCCAGTTAATTATTTCACTGCCTAAATAATTTTCCTTATGGGAAAAAAACAATAGAAACATTAGTTACAAATGTTCAAATTATAGTAGAATTTTAGTTTAATACATCATTTTCTGGAGAATTACTATTATATACACAACTGAGTGATAGACACAAGTGTGCAGTATCTCTGGTCTTACATTTGAGACTGGTCATTATGGATGGCCCTTGTTTGTAGCAGTTTGTAATTTATTATCCTTTTAACTCAAATTCTCAAGAACTGTTTTGCTGCCCTATAAAAGCTTCATACGTTATTTTAAAAAAAATATTAGCATCTTAAAAATTTGTTTATCTGCCCTTGCTTCTCCACTTTAGTTTTATTTTTTCAGGTAGACACTGTTGTTAAAACATAGATCACAACACAAATGCTACCTTCAAAAACCTCAGAAAGGGCCTGGGCACAGACCAGCATGCAGTAATGAGTAGAACGAGAGACATGACATGTCTCATGGAAGAACAGGCAGTGTAAAGTGCTGAAACAGCTTAGACAAAGACACCAAATCCTGGTTGAAAACTAACTCCTGCTTAAATACTCCATGTGAGCACAGCCAGGTTGATACACACTTTCTTGAGGAAGAATTGTTGCTTTTGAGTATCCACCCCATGCAGCCTCCAAGAGGAGGAGCCTGCAGCAGGTTTCTGCAATGATATTTCTGTTCAAAYGGAAAAACCCCAAAGAAACAGAAGTATTCAACCCCACAATGCAGAGCTCTTTGCCAGGCACTCTGGACAGKGCAGGCAGCACTCACTTGTACTCATTCGGTATTTAGTATCCCTTAGCACATTTCACAAGTGCCAGGACACCTCGTGCATGTCTGCTACAGAGGCCAAAGGGCAGAGATTTCTTCACTACATCAGGTAATTGCTTCAGGCCAGACAGTCAAACACTCCAAGTCCCAGGAACTCTGATTGATTATCACTGCAGAAAGGAGACGTAGGTGTAGTGCATGTGAACCTGGAATTTGGATAAGAAATAGTAGGAAAATWAAGCATAGTTCAAGTTCAGGCCATAAGAAGTCATTGATTGTAAAATTTTCTGCCATTTTGAAGATGCAATAATAAGGGGGTTCCCCCCCCCTTAAATATACCAATCTCTTACACACTTTTTAATTCCTGCCTTTCAAGTAGAAWTTTTTCCAGGAATTTAAAATAGAAATGCCCTTGCATTTCACATCTACTGGTGAGACTTTGAGATGCCCTCTCTAGAGAACAGAAATATCTACCAGTGCCATTTTTTAGATTTTGTCTGCTGCCTGCTTAAGTCCTGTCACATGACACAAACTCAGGCACAGAGAAGGGCAGCTGTCCAAACACACAAAATTATCCTTCTACCCATCTGAGAACTAAAGGTTCTGATGACACCTGCTGGCTCCATGGGGCCTCAGCAAACTCCAGCCAGCCCCTGCTACAGCTCTTCAACACTTGTGGGTAAAAACGGATGATAAATAAATTATTGTGAACTAAAATTTTTCATTGCTGCAAGTCAGAAAATCACAGGAAACAAAGAAGCTTTAAAAGGTCATTTAGTCCATTCCCTGGAAAAAAAACCAAAACAAAACAAAACAAGGTTCATGCTATCATACACCATACATCATGGATGATTGTTTTACCTCTTACTGAAAATTGATAGTACTTCTCTGGACACACTGTTACTGTGTTTAATCATTTTCGTATTTCCTCTAAAAGACTCCATTGTAAGGTGCCTTATTAACTGGCAATTATACTTTTATTTGTGTGTTTAAGGACAGATAGCACTTGACTATGAAGCTGAAAGCACAATGGAGATACTTCAGCCCTCTTTATGAGATACTGTGGCTTTACTGCTTTGTCCACCTTGTACAGCAACACAGCCATCCCACCCCAAGTGAGATGCAGGAATAGGTACCTTCCAAAGATGCTTTCATTACAGGAATTCTGTCACACGAACAGTGCCATAGTTCTACAAAAGGGGTCAAGCTTATAAACAGTTGCATTCWGATGATTTTAATTCTATTGTGCTTTCTTAGAGTGGGAGGAGCAGTAGTCACCTTGATGAATCAACTTGTTGACTCAGTATGTTCAGAAGACTAAAGAGCTGTTTTATAACTGTTGGAGCACTTTAGTTTATGTGTTATGAGTAATTTCACAGCAAGGCTTCAGAAGAACTACAGATCCCTGAAAATAATCCCCTGCACTACTCCTCACATGTTGTTTAGTCTAAGAAACATGGAAGAGATTAGATCACATTCAGCCTAAATATTTCCCTAAATTGACAATTTTTACCTTTATCCTTCTCATTAGACTCCAGTATGGTCAGTATTTCTGACTGATTTCAATTAGATCCCTCAAGACAGGTATAAATACCCTGTGTCTGCCCTTGAGAAACCAAACGGGTAGCCCCCAGCTGGGGACAGAAAATTGCAGGGCATTGAGCGAAATGTATCTGTTTCGTTACTACCTTGTTTCAGCAAGGCAAGAAACTCAGTTCCAAAAAATCTCTTACTGGGAAGCTGGTACAGACACAATTAATTAAACTACCCATCTCCTTCCTGGAACCTGCTCTCAGCAGGGTATTCATGCCCATCATATCTCATAGCCCACTTTGAATTTCAGCTGTGGTTGAGTTACAAACTGCTAAAATGGGTCATGGCATGTRGAGCAGAGGCATTACTTATGTAAGCACTATTGCTGCTCCAAGGAGCTCATAATGGGGGAGAATCATAGTCAGCACAGGGAACTAAGCCCAAAAACCCCCGAATATTAGGACGACTGGTTGCTTCATGGTCACAGAAGGTTTCTTAAAACAGACTGAAAAAGAGGAAAAGCAGACACTGAAACAGAAATGTTGCCAGCCCCACAAGAACTGCAAAAGGAGGAAAGGGTCTTGTAACAGAAACTGTCTATTTGAAACAAGCAGCTGAACCTGCCTCTGCAGTATCTACCCCCAGGTACTCAAGAGTCACAGGGCTTTGTCAAACAGATTGGTGAGCACCTGGACTACATAATGACTGCCAAGTTTTKCAGAGGTGCATATGCATCCAAAAACAGTTGTCTATTAGAGAACAGATGGTCTTTAACTCAACTGCTGACCTATCGGTTGCCTGTTGCCCAGCCTCAGCACTGTGCTCCCAGCACAAGCTCCTAGCAGAGATGCAGCTGGGCAGCAGTACACGTGTACTGGCCTTGCTTGTTCTGGTCTCAGAGGTGGTTTTGTCCTAAACCGTGGAAAAGTGCAATTCTGCCAGTCACACTGGCATTCCTCTCCCAGTAAATCACTCTGTGAACATGTATAGAGTGTTACCCATATGCTGTGTGGAGTTTCACTACTCAGAAAGCTCTATTGAATCCAAAGGGCAACTGACAATATAAATAGGAGTTGGTGGGAGGAACACGTTACTCCCGATAGTGTATGGAGGATACTCTCAGCAAGGTGTTACACAGCATAAAAAACTAGCAAAGSCTTTGTGAGCAACTAGAGAGGAAGACAATTCTCTCAGATCTCTGCACACAGACAAAACATCTCATAACAGCCTCCTTTCAACTCTGGGTAAAACAGGATTGATATCAGCTTTGTGGTCCAGAAAACATTTAGCCTAGAGATTCAAAGAGTTTAAGATTTTCTCAAACCCTTCTTTTCAGTACCATCTATAAACAACCTTAATTTTTTGAATATTAAATATCAATATTGTGTGTCTTAGCTTCCAGCAGTGACCACATGTATCAGGGTCCTGKTGAGAGGAAGAAGAGACTTGGTTGCTGCTATCACTGCAAATAACTGCTGAGTCTGCTGAGCACAAAAGCCAGGTTCTGTGTGCATCAGACAGATTTTCTTTGTATTTTCTTCTGGGYCACAACCACAGTATCACAGTCTCCAGAAGACACACATAGAAGGAGAGGCACACCATAGCAATGCAGCTTTGTTCGACTGTATCAGATGYAAATTTCTTCCATGTGATAAGAAGACATTTGAATTTCAAGTTCAACTCAATTAACYACAATTATAGACTGAGAAGTAGGGAAAAAAAGAAGTCCAGTCAATGGGAGAGAGAACAGAAGTTCTAGAAGTTCTGAAGTCACTGGGGAATTCACTGGGGAACTCACAGTGGAGCTTTTTCTACTTAGGGAACAGACTGACTGATGTTAGAGAAGGGCCTTCACTTTGTAACCCCATCTTATTTTCCCATGTTCTTTAATACAGTGCCCTCACTTGCGGCCTATTATCTCCAGGATTACTTCTAMAAGGAAGAATACTTTTAATTAATTTGATTAATTTAAACCAAGGAAGAGTAGCTAGAGCCTGTGACCCTTCTGTTGGACTTCTTAAGTGCATAAACCCCACAACTGCCCTGCAGGTTTTTGCAACAAGGATACAAAACTGGGTAGACCATGGAGGGGCTACATTCAGCTCTTAAGCCCTTCCTAATCAAATCTTGCATTTTTTAAGCAAGCACTCTTGTCTATTTTATAGAAGCAATACTCATCAGAAACAAAAAAAGTATTTTTTTCATTGAGTTCYGGATGCCCTAATCCTTTATGAGCTTTCCAAAATGTCCAATACTTTCACTTAAACTGTATAAAATATTTATTTTTTACAGTTCAGTGGAACATTAGAGACTAGTTCCCTTATCTCACATTGTAGAGCTCATTTATTTTTCTTTACAATCCAAATGAAAAATAAGTGTCCTGTTTCATTTGGGAGTATTTTTGAAAGAAATTTAGGAGAATGAGAGGARGACAGGGAATTCCATGTTTATATTTTATCTGAAATTAGTCCAACAATTAAAATCGTGAAGAGTTTAGATCACGCCCGTGCTACAGAAATTGCTGAATAAACTATCTGTCTTAAAGAATGTGCCTTTCCCAACTATTAATGCTCAAAACCCAAAGCCAGCCTACAAATCTGATCAAGCAAGACCAACTGAAAATTCAAGAAGTTTATTAATACCTCCCATAGTTCTGTATAACTTTTTCAGGAATAGCAGCTTGGCTCACTTTGTATTTTATGGGAGAAACATCCCTCAGTGGTTATCAGGCCCTTGATGTTGGCAGATTGTTACATCACCAAATACCTGGCACTCTTCAAAGAGGGAGTGGAGCCCTGGCCTCTCCTCTCAATGCGTGGCCAAATTGCAGGGCGAGGGAGTTGGTTACACCCCTACAAATGTTCTGAACCTTCTCTCTCCCTCCCTCCCTTGTGCTCCCTCTGCCTTGGTGAATATTGACATTTTCTTCTATGTGAGGGGGTAATTTARGCAGGAGTGGATACCACTTCCATCACTGAGGAACTCAGAGCCCCTCTGAGAAATAATTTTCATGGGCTATTGKATGTATGGGGCCACATCCTGATAGGGTGCTCAAGGGCTAAATGCAAAGAATTTATTGTTCTCTTGTTTGTCATGAAAGATAGAACATATTTACTGGAATATAACCCTCCCTTATTATGCCATTTATGGGAAACACATAATTCAGTGTTTATACAGCAAAGTTTATAAAGTTAATTTATAACAGACAAAACCACATTATCAGTCTTTGAAGAGCAAATATTTGCTCAAAAACTTCTAAATGGGACAGATATCTTCATCTCATTTTTAAACATAGCTGATTGAGAAAAGTAACTGAAGAGCTACCTAATAGGTAAGATGAGATTTATATGAAGCATTTAGATTTTAAGGAAAAGATATATATGCAGCTTTATATATTTATCAATGATTCTCTAGATGTGATGTATAAATGGTTGTAGATCTTAATCAGCTAATATATGCTTCCCTTGCTCTAATGCTTTCAGAAAAAGACATCTGCACAAGAAACTTCTCTCTTTGATACTGATACTACTAGAAAGAAATATTTCTTAAAATGGAAATAATCTTCACTTTGCTCTAACATTTGCACATTTATTAATGAACTGTCTGTCTACACATAAAGTGAGTTGTCTAAAATTAGCAATAAGCTTCACTCAGGTCTAAAAAATATGAGCCTCTAATGTACATAAATTCCACTTTATTCTTCCCAGAACTGTTTTTCCTAACTCTAGAAGACATGCTCTAAGTAAAGGTGAATGATACAGTTGCTGTAATATTATCTTTAAATGCTTGCAATCTCACTGCAAATCAAGATTTGCAGTGATTACTTGGTGCAACTGCAAGGTTCTTACTTTCATGACGTTCATTATACCCAAATCGGTAGCATTTGTGTTTGCCCGAGGATGCAGGAAACTTTTCTTGAGTGTTGAATAGTTTTGGGATACACCTGCAAAGAAGAGCTTCTGTGTTTGCTCTGCCTTTCAGTCCCAAACCTATTCATGTTGGGAAGGCAGAGCCCTCTGGAAGGCAGCTCAGCACTTTTCTCAGTCAGTACCTTCACATCTCCTGGGGGAGCTGGCAGCCCCTTGAGCCAAGTAGTGTCCCAGACCTCCCAGAGAGAGATGCAACAGAGACACCAGCCAAAGGCAATGCTGACAGATTTGTGCAGGAATTGCGCTATGCCTAGAGAAGAAGAGCAAGAGCTTGCACTCTGCATTGCCAAATGAGCAGTTGGGCCTGATGCTCTTCCAGAGGGAGCAAATGCTGCTGCAGAAAACCCTTTCCCTGTGATTGAATATGATCAAAAGCAAAATTTTCCAATCCTTGCCTCTTTGCTACAGCTGACTCTGCAGTGTCCAAGGATGTTTCTTCAAAGTAGGGATGTCTCCCAGAGGAAGGAACCTCCTTCTTTGCTGCCAGGGCAGGTGCAGCATTGCGGCAGGAACAAGACCTCTGTGCCTGTGTTACTTCCCACACAAGTGGGTCAATACAGAAGGAGAAGGAATGGCCAGCAGTTGCTGCAATAGCTCTGAGCTGCCCTGCTTCAGCCTGCCAGGGCACAGTGAGTACCCCAGCACTCCAGAAACTGCAAGCACTGCTTGACCAGCAAGGCAGGAGCTGAAGTCATCCCCTTCCCTACTCAAGTCCTGCACAATCCAGACACTGGGACTCCCATTAAAAATAAATCAAGGGTTAATGGTAAAGGAAAAAAAAAGAAAAAAATATTCATAAAACATTGATGCACATTTTACTCTGTTCTCTGTCTGCCATGCACTCCAGAGGAGGCATAACATTCAGGGATTTCACTGCCACCCGATTAAGTCATGACAGCCCATCTGTGTTACACCAAGTACAGAACGTGACCTATTATCAAAAAAGAAAATAGCACATGACTGCCAAAAGCACCCCGTGACTTGGCACCCAAATGTCTCGGTACTCACACCAACATACCTTTTCAGGACTAACTCCCACAGCCTGAATCAGCCAACTGTGAAATTCAGCTGAACTCTGAATAAATGGGATAAAACCAGCTTTCCCATATGACAAATCACAAATTATACAATGACCCTAATTTTCTGTTACGGATCCTTAACTTAAAAGGAGTAGCTAACATTTGCCATGTGATTCTAGACTGTTGAATCACTTACTACTTTAATGATGGGCCATGTAATCTATTTTCTAATCTCATTTATCCCTTTGCCCACTGCTATACAAAAGGAATCTCTGCAGGTTTGAACATCCTGTTTAATTTACAACAGGAAAATGCATCTCCAAAGATTGTGGCCATTCAAAATTTTTCTGTAAGGCAAAAATTCAGCACTGCTGTATGGGAGAGAATTAATATATTGCTTTAATGTAACGATGGATGATAATAATTTCATTTTCRAATTTACACAGTCAGTGTCTGATGCTAAGGTCTGCCTGAGGTATCCTGTAATTTCCGCAAAAATTTTGTTGGCCAGATGAGAAACCCTGTATTAACTTTGCTCAGAAATCAAAACTTGTGTAAAATCCTGTATTTTTAAGCATAGGACAACTGCTTCATCCTTGTGCTATTTGACCTCAAAGCATCTACCTTTAGGGCGGAGACTGCATTTATAAACCTACTTCAGCATTTGCTGGAGAGCAAAGTAGAAAGGAGTGGGGAATGCTATATGTGATCAGGAGAATGATCTGAACACAGTAGTAAACAACCTAAAGCAGAAGGATGAAAAGTGAGATGAAATTATGGAAGGCAAGCATGTAGTTTCCACCACATGCTGCCTAGAATTCTTGTGCTTAGAGCTGACATCAGTTTCACAGGAGCAGAAGGTGCAGCATAGGTCTAGCAAGTCTATTTTTCATCTTCGAGCTGCATATTGTGCTTGAAATCTGGGTTTCATTTTTTAAAGGAAATACAGGTGAGCAAAGGAAAGTCAGTGAACTACTCCTGATTTGGACCACCAAAACCAGAAGCTGATATATTTTCTGGATTCATTTAATGATGCTGGAAACCTATCTTTCACTGACCTAAATTTGATTTTTCAGATAGGAACCAGATCTTAGGTTTAGCGTATATAACTTGAGGATGCAGAAAGACCACTTCATTACTTCTATGAACTGTTGCATTATGAATGGAAGAACCAAGCTATAAAGTCATTGTGCTATTTTTCTTTATTTCTAGGGGAAAAAGAGCTCATTATCGGATCTCAAAATGAAAACAGGAATTTACATACTTCTCTTAAGTGAAATATGTTTTGAATTTATCAAGGCTGGTATCAAACCTAAATTTCCAAAGGAGGAAAAAGAGAATAATTTCTTGCAAAGAAATAACAATATCAGTATTTCCAAAGACTGGTATCATCACAAAAATACCTCTAAGCCTTTTGAAGATCAAGGTTTTGAAGACCAAGGTCTTGAAGACTTCACTCTTCACAACTTCACTGAAAAGACTGCAAATTTTGGATTTAACCTCTACAGAAAAATTGCAATGACACATGATAACAATGTAATTATCTCTCCCCTTTCTGTATCAGCGCTCATGAGTGTTTATATGCTGGCAGCCAAAGGAGAAACATACAGACAATTAGTAAAAGGTCTAAACCTCCATGCTGTGAAGGACAGAGTGGATCACCAGCATTTACCAGCTCTGTTTAAACAACTGATATGCAACATCACAAAGAATGAAGAATTTCTCCTCGTGCAAGGTACTCTTTCTTTTATCCAAAAGGACTTCAAACTCAAGGAGTCTTTCCTGAATTTATCTAAGCAGTACTTTGACATGGAATTCCTGAATGTGGACTTTGAAAACCTTACACAGGCAAAACTTTTAATTAATCAACACATTAACAAAAGGACCAAAGGAAAAATCCCAGGGCTTTTTGAAGAGCTGGACCACCATAATAAACTGGTGCTTGTGGACTACATTGTCTTTAAAGGTAATTGCTGTTTTTATTTTGCAAAATAATTATTTATTAGAAGAATCAAGACTGTAACTTAACCTATATTAGCGGGAGTTTAAATGAATTTAGAAGTCCTATTTTCTCTATCTAAATTTACTTTCTTCTCTTAATCTTATTTACAAGGAAATTATTTTTCATGATAGGGAACCACAATTCTTCTATGCTTTCTTCCATCCAAGAGAGTCTCAAAGAGAAAAAAAAAAAAAAAAAAAAAAAAAAAGCCCTGTATCAAATTGTCTCACTGTATCTCCAAATTATTCCTCTTTATGACTGGAAACCATGTTTTATATTCACTCACCCATTAAAATGAAAAAGCCTTAATTACAATAGTCTTGAATGCTGGATACTGGGCATAAAATCATGGACTAATTCAACACACCACACAAAATCATTGAAACAAAAATAATTTCTCTGTCTCAGTTAAGGATCACCCTCCCCAGAAAAACCCAAATACTCCATTTTATTACCTTACAGGGGGAGGGAAAGAAATATCAGTGATGGGCAGCAACCATTCTGTGGAGAGGTCAGTGCATTGCTGAATCCCCATCCAAAATATTGGATAATTAAATAAGGMTATTGAACAGCTGGTAGAGAATTTTAAAGAAGGTTACATGTTAGTAAAGGTTGGATGCTCACCAGACATTTAATAAACAAAGAGAACATCAATTCTGAACTTGAGTGGCAACTAACCAACCTTAGAAAAATACCTCCCTTCTTTCTATGCAAATGAAGAAATTTATTTTGTGGATTACTTTGGTTTTTTTTTTCTGTAAAAAAAAATTATATACTGAAATTGTTGTCCATTTATCCCAGATGCAATTGACAGCCACTTTAACTAGATACAGAAAATATCCTATAGTTCTTAGAGCTTTTCAGAACATTTTTCTGAACAAGTCTAAACATACATAATTATTTAATTTCTTTCTCTCTTTCCCCAGGCAAGTGGGTCTATCCATTTGATTCTAAATTCACGGAAATGGAGACTTTCCACATAAACAAATACAGAAGCGTGCAAGTACCCATGATGTTCAAATCAGATAAAATTAATTCAACATTTGATGAGAATTTAAGATGCACTGTGATAAAGATACCTTAYAAAGGCAATGCCCATATGCTGATTGTTATCCCAGAAAAAGAGGGAGACTACATTTCAATTGAAGATCATTTGACTACAGAGCTTGTGGAATCCTGGCTTGGAAACATGAAAACCAGGTATTGCTTTGACACCCATGGGGTCCTAATGTCTTTGATGTCCACTGCAGCAAAGCAATGAAGCCAGGCAAAGATTAGCTGGTCTTCCTAAGCCTTTCACCATGGTACTGTCTCTGTGGCCTGAGGTATCTATAGAGTAGAGGTCCTTAAATGGCCTCTCCACAGCCCAAGTGGCATATGAGCATTTTGACTCTGAGGGGACAAATCTTTAGCTCATCTCAGTTAAAACTCTCTCACTCACWGAGGGCATCTAATCTTTCCATATTCTTCCTTAGGTCTTCTCTCTCCTTAAATTCAGCACTGCCAAGCAAAATCCACAATAAATCTAGACATTTATTAAACATTTCTTACCAGGGCAAACACAGAATAATGGATAAATTTTAATATAAAAATGTAAACCCAAATGATTCCTGTGAAATGTAGTTCCTGAAGTGACAATGCTTTACACTGGTCAATAAATCAGTGTGTCACCCTGGTCTTAGGTTACTGTAACTGCTAGTGGAAGTATTAATACAGAGAAGGAAATGACTTTTAGCATCACTGGCAGTGAACAGGTTAGAAATTATTTTCTGCCAACCTAAATACCAGCAGAGACTTTTCAGTTTTTGTCCATTCTTTTTCTGTGTAAAGCTTAATTCCTGAATAGTGGTGCATTTCAGCTGCCAAATGACCTACTGTACACTGATTTTTTTCTTTTTTAAACAGAAAAGTGGATATTTCATTTCCAAAGTTTAAACTAGAGCAAAAATACAAAATGAAGAAACTGCTTTATGGTCTTGGAATTAAAAAGCTTTTCACACGTTCAGCAGACCTTAGTCATCTGACAGATCAGGAATATGTAGCAGTTTCACAGGTAAGCCTTCTAAATTTATTTGCTGTTTATATTATAATAGTATATAAATAGCCCAGCCAAGATRTTCATATAAATTTACAGGGACACTAATAGCAAAGTATCTCATCTACCAGGTATATGTAACCTACACACTTTAATCAGGATGGATCCCACTATGAGGCGTGTATAGGTAGGGGCAGGGACGTCCCACCGGTGCTCAAAGCCTCCCAAAGCTAACTCATCACAGGAAAAGAGCCCTGCCTCAAGAGGAATATGATTGGCAGGGAATGAACAGAGTTTTACAAAAACTGTGAAAAAGAAAGACATTGTAAATGACAGTCAAATAGCAAAAGCCAGGACAAAGAAGGAAATTCAGGAGGGAACTCCTCATACATAGTCCAGAGACAGGTACACTTCTCCAAAAATAAAGATCTTGAGAAAGCTTAAATAATAAAATCCCAAAGAGGTAACAGTGAGAAAGAGAAGTCAAAGCACTCCTGCTTTTTCTTCTGCATAGCATGGAAGAGAAAAAACAGAATCTCACAGCAAAGGATTGGCACAACACACTTGCACTCCAACCCAAACAGATATTCCACTTCATATGCTTAAACTTTTAAAGAACTTTTAAACAGGTAAAGGCAAGGACTTTACCAAGAAGACAGAAACAGAGCCCCATGGAAAAAGAGTAGGAAGAGGTATTTTGTACCACTGTTTAATGGAGAGTATAAGAGAATTTCAGAAGACTGATAGAAAACAGAGGCAGAATGTGAAGCAGAAGAGAAAAGAAGACAAAGGACTTGATAACCACATCAATATCAAGAAGGAACAGGTGTATGTGACCGGAGATGTCTTATGAAAAAGAAACAGCTAGTCAATAGAAAAGACAATTTGTTGATGATAGAAAATTAAAAGGTATGGTAAAAGATAGGAGATGAAAGACAAAAAACACAGAGAAACTTGTGCCCACAAGAACGGCCTTGTGGAACAAGGTGAAAGCAATTAATTCTAAATACAAATTAATACATTAGAGAAAAAGTAACAAAATTTCTGAAACAAGATGAATTTATAAACAAGACCCAAACAAAATTAATCAGGCAAAGGATTTAAAAGCATAGCTTTATAAACCTACGTAAGGAAATTATAGCATGCAACTGCTYATGGTTGTGGAGGGCTGTATGGCACTGACAATCCAGGACAGTAACTCCAGGAAAGGCTTTCCAGAACCACAGAATGCTTAAGGTCAGAAGGGACCTATGGAGGTCACCTGGTCCAATGTCTCTGCTCAAGCAGTGTCAGTCACCTAGAACAAGTTGCTGAGGACCGTGTCCAGGCAGCTTTTGAATATCTTCCGAATAGAAGAATCCACAACCTCTCTAGGCAACAKGGCTCCAGTGTTTGGTCAGCCTCACATGAAAGCATTTGTGATGTTTAGAGGGAACCTTCTGGGTTTCAGCTGGTGTCCACTGCCTCTGGTGCTGGCACTGGGCACCACTATGAGCCTGGCTCCACCTTCTTTGCACCCTCTCTTTGGGTATTTGTACCCTATGAGAAAGAATCCTGATGGTGCTGCTCTTATGAGTCTCTTTACACCAAATCCTTATAGAAGCCTTTGTGATTAGCCAGTTAATAGGGTGGTATAACAAACACCTCTATACAYGTTTCAAAAACTTTAATGCCTGACCTACAGGTTTTCAAAAGTGCGGTGGCTTAACAAAACAACCTTTCTGGGGAAAGGTAACATCCCAAGAATAAATATTTAATGAATAAAATTGTAGTGATTTTCAGTTTGGTATAAACCATTTCACTGTTGGGAAATACAATGGCAATCTGCAGCACATTTCTTCCTTCCTCTTGATCATATAACTTTCATKCTGATCCTCAGCAGTTAACTCTATTGTGTTATGAAAAAATCACACTTTAACAGGAGCTGCTAAGTGATATTAGAAGCAATATGTGCATCACTACAAAGTGCCAGAGGAGCATCCTGTCCCTGTGAATTGTGAAAGCCAAATTTATTATTCAAGAATACATAGCAGAAAGCTCAACACTGGTGAAAGCCTTCCACTGTTTTTCCTAGAATTAGGCATTTAGGAGCTGGAAATCCACTAACTGACCAGGCAGTTCACCAATACAGATCCAAACAAAGTGGAATCACTCAGAGATATAGGCAGACTGAAAAGACAAATTGGAAAAGATAAAAAAAATGAAAAATCAGATTCTGCCAGGCTGCAATTTCAGTGAGGAGATCCTCAAATCAATCCAGGATTGTACCTCATTGCTGTACATCTTTAGTCTGTGCTACCAAATGCACGAGTCAGAAACACACAGAGGAAAAAGCCAAGATTGGTCCCTTTCCCTAAGCTCTCACAAAATCAATTGTGAATGACATAYGCAGCCAATCAATATTTGTGACTGGTGAAAACACACTTTACTTTTGATAAACTCTCCCTTGCACAGTTAAGTGTCCGAAGAGCACTCCATACAAATGCAATGGCTGCTTCATGCAAAAGCTCCAATCTCTAAATGAGGTCAGTGCTCAGAAATGTGGAAAAGTGCAATGACTCCTGCGCCAGCAATACACTGTGAGTATTGTGGGCATAGTGGCTGTGCTGACTCCTCTGCTGCTGAAGTGGACAGCAYATGGGCCTACCAGTCTAAAAGAGAAAGACTGCACTGACCTGCTCATTTTAATCCTAAACAGAAGGCTACTTCAGCTGAATGCCTTCTCCTGGAAAAATATTCTTCATGTTAGTATTTACTTCATCACATATTTTATTTCTACCTTGCACTTCAGGTTGTCCAAAAGGCAGTAATTGAAGTGGATGAAGAAGGAACTGAGGCTACAGTAGCAAGTGAGTCAGAAATAACTGCACTCACGGTGCCTCCTGTCATCAAAGTGGACCGACCATTCCTTTTCATGATTTTCGAAGAAACTTTTAAAACATTACTGTTCATTGGCAGGGTGGTTGATCCAACAGAAATGTGAATAAAGGTAATAATTTCTATTCTTTGGTATGTAAGAGGCTTTATTTTTATTTTAATAATTTATTTTAGAATAAAAAGACACTGAAATATGAAATGTGAAAACGTGTTTTGTCTCTCCAGCTAGACCAGGTCACCTTAGCAATATTTTATTAATGCAACGTAACAAGCTAACTTCATTAAGGCTCAAAGTGACAAAAATGTTACTTGTAAAATCTGCCTTTGAAATAAAAAGAAAAAGCAACAACCACAGAACTGAACTTTCAAAAATCAGTATTTTAGTGACAAATCTCAATATAAAGCCCCACACATTCACATGCCAAAATATTCAGGAAGCTTATTCCCAAACACTGCGGATTCCTCAATGTTTTGTTGCAAAGAGACTTAAGAACCCAGTGACCTCAATGTTAGCAGAATTTTGCCAGTTATAAAAACAAAAAAAGCATCAAGCCCTGAAAGAAAATTTATAGCCTCTGTCTAGARATCTTTGTTACTATAGAAATGGTGCTGAGTCTATCATGAATTCTACACTGTGAGTGCGACCTCTTTCAAAGTGTTTATGCAGATTATCAAATCACCTCATTTTCTCAGAGTACATGATGTGCTTTAAAAATATTCTTTGAATTAAAAACTAAGTAGTTCTGAAAAATAACTTAGGTGTTCTGATTTTGGAAAATCTGGCCTGTACTACTTCATAACACAAAACTAGCCCTCTCCTAAACGAAKAATTTCATTTGTAATATCATCTAGATATCAGGGTAAACTAAGTAACAGGACTGACTGAACTAAGGCAGACTTTGGTAGGAAAAACATACCTCCATAAAAGTGAAATAAATCTATTCACAGAATTGATTCTAAAATCCAAAAGGTATTGCCAAGATGTTTCAGAAATATATTTCCATGACCTAAACAMAATTTTCTTTATTCAAGCAGAGCAGTGATTCCAACAGAATGACAAGACCTTAACATTTAGTAGATTTTAATTAGCAGAGTCCTATATATAAAGTACAAAACAATGCAAAAACCTACTTCTAGGTTTTAGCAACTAACAGATTCCAGCGTTATTCTGCTTGCTCATACAACACAAAATATTTGCCAAAAAGGGAGCAGAAGACTTTTCAAAATCATTTGGCAAGGAACTGCACAAGATATTTCAAGGGTATCTATCAGTAAACACACATAAACAGATACATCTGCTAGAGAAGATACAAAAGCTACATAGGATAAAGCTGATAAATCTCTAAAAATCACCTCAGTTACCATTTGCTATCTGCCCACAACAGCCCAGACACTGGCGTAAGCCACTCACAAAAGGACCCAGGAGGCAGGCTCTGCACTCTGACTAGTGTATGAAGGTGCATTTAACCTAACTCCAGATTGCATTACAAAGGACCCAGAAAGAGACTCACTCCTACTGGTCTATATGAAAACAAACCAACTCTACTGCACAGTTGACCTTCAGCTGTTATTGCGAAGCTACAGCTGACCAGCAGGTAAAGCAATGCTCTGAAAGGTTCAAAAGCATTGGCGCTGTTTAACAGAAATAACCCAGAAGTGGCTCCTAAAAAGACTGCTTGGATGGAGGTCTGTAGTGTAAAGGACTGATGAAAATATGCACAAGACACCAGATGTATTGCACAAGGAAAATGTGTAGTCCAAAAATATCTAAATAGAGCATTTAAAGATTACATTGAAGGAATTTAATACAACATAGAGTTATTGAGCAGAGCATGTGTTATCAGCATTAAATAAATTAATCAGTTTAAAATGACAGACAAATGGCAACCAAGAATAAACAAAACACAGACTGTTTACAGAACTCATTACATGCTTATTAAGTGGAGAAAGAACTTGGGTTCAAATTTCTGAACTTCCTGGTTGYTGTGCATTGCTCTAGTAAAGGCATCGAAATGGCAAACACAGTTTTGAGTCCTKTTCTACACCTAGCCAATGAACTGAGTTTGGTCCCTGGCAAAGGTCAGGCTGAGAACAGACTGAGCAGCCTCCTGCAGCCCACGAGTGAGCAGCTGTAGCTGGCACATTGAGTCAGCTGGCCCTGGGGAACTGGGAAGATTCATCTGCATTAATGAACCAAAAGCAGAAYCCAGGAGGAGACAGCCCAGGTCATCTGTACATCTGTATCAGTACTAAATGTTAAACAKCATCAAACTTGGAGAAGCTTTTAAAGAACTTTGTGATTTACAAGACCCTACASCACACTGCAGAACAAACTGAAAAATTGAGTATTTCCACAGAACCCAAACATTGCCTGTGACTAAAGACAGAGAATACAGCTAAATCCAACTGCAGTGTAGGAAGCTTAAGATTCTGACAGTGCTAAATCCAAAGAAACATTCTGTACTTCACACAAGACAGCATACACCCAGCATTATTACTATTTTAAATAAATACCCTCCATAGGCAAATGCTTTTATTTATTTTAATTATAAAAGATGCCCTGAGAATTTTTTTTTCAAGAACATGCATGTACAGCATYGTCCTAGGTTTTATTTTGAGTAAACCATCATTCATGTTTTCACATTATAAAAAGTAAYCACACACGCATATGCATACACAGACCAGATCATCTTTATCATACACCAATAAATTTTAAAAACCATATATTTCTGATATCAATATATTTATGCTGCCTCCATTTTGAAATAGAGAAGCTGACAATAGCTTCATAAACTCTTTCTCAAGTATTAGCATAAATAGAACTTTTAAAATATKACTGCATGTATTTCCACATATTTTCCACTAATTTTGCATTAGTACAAACAAATGCAAATGACATCACTGAACCATGATAGCTTGCAATGGCAGCTGATTAAAAACTAGATTCATTATTATAAATTATTCAAGTGAAAATACAATTTGAAATACTAAAAATTAAAACAAGTATTTATACAACAAAACTTATGAAATAAAACYTTTTTTTTACATCATCTGGAGATATATGCTTTTAGATTGCTTTCAAACTTACACAKAATTTTTATGAACTTAGTACTTGTAAAAACATTAATTCCAAACTCATAACACAATGTTTCAAAAGTRTATGTTCTTTATAGACTGGTCAATTGTTCTGGACTTTGGTCTTAAATTGGGTTTGCAGATTCTTTAAAATGTGGGATTACTTTTTCAAACATATAAGAATTCTTTCTATTTCTTGCTTAAAATATGGAAGCTAGGAGTTGCTAAGGTTGTAAAAAAGCCAATTAAATAATGGATATGTGCATTCTGAATCCAAGAATTCAAACTACAAAGGCATAACTGAAGAACACAAAATCTTCTCTTTAGCTGCAGCAGTTAAGAGCACATAGCTGAAGTTCTATTTCATATCATTTCACTACTATGTTAGAATCCTGCAACCATTACATTGTTTATCAGAACATATTTTACAACTTGGAATTTTATTTAAAAGATTTATTTCAAAGTTTTAACATCGCAGGATGCATTTTATTCAGTCCAGGCATTAGAGAGTCCCATCTGCTCCCACCTTATCTCACCAGAATGTTGCTTCCTCCAGTCTCTGGTTCCCTCATTTTTCTGTCACATGATCTAGGAGTTGGATTTTCTGTTTTTTCTTCATACAAAAGGAGAAAGACACATAATACATTGTTACTGTATTATGAAATAACGTAATAAGCTGCTATTTTGCACAGCATTTTAACGTAACTCTTAGCTGCGGTACTTCAAAAATTACTGGCTGCTCTACTGCACCCACTGAAAAAGCCCAATGGACACATTCTGAGCACATTGTGAGCACATTCCTCACAAGAAGGGTGAAGTCCTCCACTGTCTTCAGAAGGTCCTGCAAAGATCCATCTGAGTGAGATGGTGAAGCTACAAGCACTCTACTCATGGCTACAAAAAGTGCCAGAAGTCTGGCACATTGCAGCATGATCTCTAAGTTTTCTGTTGACCACAAGGTCATTTGGGTAATTTTGTATTTTTCATGCCTTGATTTTTTTAATCTTTAAATATACTGYTTTTCAGCTTCAAAGAGTTGTAGCTGTGTCAATGAACAACCATTTGTATCAGTGAGAAGTTTCCAAAGAATGGGGCATAACTTCTATAACTCTGTGGAAATATAAATTTGCATCAATATCTTACAGTATCATTTACAAATAACACAATAGTTTGTTCTTTTTTACTGTTTTAAACCTGCTGAATATTTAAAAACTGCATATATTATATAATAATACCTCAATGTCAGGATACCTACTAGCTTCATCATAGAAATGGGAAGAAAAACACATGTCAGTCCCACTGGAACTCAGAATTCCCAGCATCTTAAACATCATGATGAAAACATGATTAAAAGCTGTAAGTAACCAACTSAAAGTGTTGATAAGTAACCAACTCAAAGATCAGTGGCAGAACTATTTCTTTTTGTSCTTAACTTTCTAAGCAATTATATGACTGGGTGAAAGACATTACTTGAAGATACTTATCTTCAAAATATAATTGGTACATCATGGCCATGCACCAAATTGGATGTCTTAAGGGTCAGCAGTGGACATCTTACAAAATACTGGTATTTATTTAGTTTTATTGTTGCATAAAAATTAATTTTCTGATTTATTATTAGAGAATTATTTTTTTATGCAACAATATATCTACTCCSTCTTCTCACAAGATGGAAAACTTGTACCACACATCCTTGAAGGAAGTTTTAATTCAAAGTGAAAAAAATACTTAAATGCTGTCTATAGAGTGAACATATTCATTGATTAATCTATAAAGCTTCCAGATAGTTTTAAAAAATTGCATATTGAAATCAGTCATATATTACAGCAATGTTAAATGAAGAAAGTTTATCATCTAACTTAATCTTTTCAAGCTGAAAATATTCAAAAGAGTATAATAAAGCTACATAGCATAATGATACAAGACCAGAGTGCTCAACAGAACACACTGTTCATGAATTATGTCAGTTTCTGCAGTAGCACGATTCATGATCTAACTGGCAACTCTTCAACAGAAAAACTTGTCTGCTCTGCAAATTGAGTAAGATCTCTTGCAGGATAAAGTACTCAACCCGTGGTCTTTCTGATTCTTTCCTTTACCAGCAGGTAGTTAAAGCTCTTTTGTGACAAAGCATCCACAACATTGTGTTTGATCAGATACCTACTTTCAAATACTCTGCTCTTRAGGTATTCATTTGGGAATGGTACAYCGAGACTTAAAGCTGTATCTCTTACATTCCACTCTGCTGCCTGAAGATAAAGGTGCAAACAGCTCTGTGTGAGCCTCTTTCTGTCCCTTTGTATTTAAATGAAAGATAATAGTTTYAAGTGACAGCTAGAAAAACCTGTGAAATTTGGAAAAGTTTTATGAAATAAAAAAATATGTCTAACTAACCTTTGCACCTAATGCTTCATGAATATTAATCCATTCATTTTCCCCAAATCCTTGTGGGACAGCAAATGATTTGAATTTATACAGATTGCTAAAAATATTTACAACATATGAACTAATTTTCTGGATTTAAAGCCTGGAACAGAGGCATACTGTGATTAGGGTGAAAGAAAATGAGGTTTTGAGCACACCTAATTTTCGAAACTATGTAGCACTCCATGACATTTTATGTTCTCAAGATACATGCCCCATTTACTTTATAGACAGCTGAAAATGTCAGCATGTCTACTTATCTAACTTTTGACTTTGAAATGGTGCACTTTGAAAGAAGTGACCCCCTAATGATCACCTACAAAAAGTCTGAAATACTGTGGGTATTTTTAAGAGAAAATATTAGACGCTGGCAAAGACAGGGACAGAGGGCAAAATGATTTGACATCTTAAAGTACTATTTCTGTGAAACTACTTACTCAACACAACAGTCCATCTGCATTCACAACTTACCTTCCAACCTTTTTTACCTCAAAAAAAATGCARTTTTAAAAGCAATAGGTCACTATGCAAGCTTGAGTTCATTTTAGAAAACAATTTATCTCATACAATGAAGATGATAAAACTCCAGCAGAAAAAAAATCAARTACACAAGTAGCTAAATGAATCCTGTCCTGAGAACTTCTTTATATGTTTGTTTAACTTTTGAGTGCTTTATTTTACAAKTTAGTAATTTTATTAACTTAAAACTGAGTAAAGCTGGGGAGATGGTTTGATTTATTTTTAAAAGTCTGAAAATGCAGAAGTGGAAAAAATGTTCATACTGATATTTCATTCACCAAAAATGACCATCACTATTGTTTCCTCTCTATACCTGGCAAATCAATACAAGGTGTTTCCTCTTTTCCATCTTAGCTTCCAGTTGTAGTTTCTGTTATATTCTATTACATTCCCAGACTCCCTTTCTTACTGTTGGTGGCTCCATTCCTTTCTTCATTCTGCCTTGGCTAAGAACGCAAATCTCTTTTAGCAAAGAAATGTCTTCATTTGAACACACAGAATTACAGCCAGTCCAATGACAGTAATTTAGAACTACAAGTTACAGTGTAAAAGGAATCTGCAGGGAATTTGCTAGTAGAATCTACAGAGATTTRGGTGAGCATGTGTCACAGTGATTTTCTGTGACTTACATTTTTATCATAGGAGCAAACAAATACATTTTTTATTTTATTCTTGTGAAATGTTGAACAGCATAGGCTGATGTTTAAAGGCAAGCAGTGTGAAGATCTCTAGCATTGAATTTTTTTGTTTTTTTAAATTGCTAARGTAAGGCAAGGAAGGCAGCATTAATAACATGTAGCAGCACCGGTTCATCATAAGCCTCAAGATTCATCGTGAAATTGTTACATAATCATACATAACCATACATAAACACACAAAAAGAAGGAAAATTAAAAGTTAAGTAGTCTAAAAATACTTATATTCTATTTCTCCAACTACAGGCAGCTAAATCACTGTGACTGTAGTTATTACATATCAAAGGCACTAACCTTCACTTTGTCCCATTCCACCCTCCCCATAATGTGCCAGCTCAATGCAAATATGTGCAGGAGAAACAATGTGAAAGACTAATTAGAAGGTAAAGCCATCTTAGAAACACTTACAATTGCACACATCACATTTCTACCCTGCTATTTTAGTATTAAAAACCTGTGTGCAGAAGTATAATCAATATAGCCCTGATTTTACACGGCTCTTATGAGTTCCCTTTGAAAACACCATCCCTAGGCTTAGTTCAACCTCTTGTCAATGACTTACATGCTCATCTTTCGGGACTGACCCTCCTTATTTCCATTGTTCTTTTGGTCAGATGAGTTAAATAAGTTGCGAGAAGAACTAGAAGGGAAGGCAGCACTCCCATTATTGCCAGTAGAATGAGTCCAGAATGAGTCATCTGAAATAAAAAGCTGCAGCTTAGACAAAGAATTTTGTTTGGAAAAATTACAAAGAGAGTAAATAGAATGAGCTGTTTTTCCTGTGGCAATAGTGGCATATTTCCCATGGCACTAGTCCAAAATTTTAATGGAATTGTTTTGACTTAACTTCATAAAAATAAACTCCATTAAATAATTGGAATACACATTTTGGAAGAAAATATTAATATATCTAATGTATGAAAGGAGCATGATTTATTGGGCTACTGCTTCAGCTGCTTAAAATTTAGCTATTTCATGTAATTGTCTAGTGTCTATTGATAGTGAATGGAAAGATAGGTTTTTCTAGGAAGCCATTCACCTCAATCTTACCTTTAATCATCCAAATTCCTTAATGGTGACAGAACTGCAAACAGCAGTTTGTCTCTCTTAATTCAGAAGAAGTTATATATAATATTCGTTTCCCTCACATAAAATATATGGGGAAGAACTGCAAACCCAACCTTTTTATGATATCTGAAACTCCAAACAGGACATGACAAACACACTTTTTTTTACCCTTTTTAAATGTAAATGAAAACGAAGTATATGGAAAATATACTTTTAGCCTAGCATTTAAATGCCCAAGCATACTGGATTATATTATCTAATAATAATATTATCTATTATTCTGCTTTCTTTAGGAGAATGAAATCTTAGAGTATGCCTTTCTAATTGGACCCATATATTCAACACCCACACAAAAACCCTAAAGTAAAATACAGTATAATAAACTACTTACCACTAAAGGATAACATACAACTCTTTCCCATTCCTGATACTGAAGACGTATATCCTCTAGCAGAACTTTTACTTAAAAAAACAAAACAAAAATCAGGTTGGTTCTTTCTGAAAATGTTCTGCTCAGTTTGTATCATCCTGCTGCTTAATAATATTGGAGGTTATTTCTGAGTTTATATGAAAAAATTAAACAAGAAAGTTATCCTGAAATTTATTCTAGAATTGTATGAAATTAGATTTGGCAATTAATATTGAAAATTCATTTTACTGTAAGATAAAAGGTGGCATATATTAACTTAAAAGGAATTCATAACCACTTGTAGACTTCAGCATGCCTTAGATGGTATTTCTTCCCTYAGTTAATCAATTTCACAGAAAGCTGAAAATGTAAGTCACAACTCAGTGATCACATCATTACTTTCATAGATTCATGAGGATAAGTTCATAACAACTGTCTATTAGTAAACATTTGCCCATGAGAAAAGTAATGAAGTCTATAAAGATACTTAGGACATTTGTCTATGTTGCTGTATTTTGGATGCAGTATTTGAGTACTGAAAGATTGGCTTCGAACCAGCTTGGATTTTTTTTCTTCTTTGCCTAAAATAATAAAGAACATTTTTTAATATGAACATTGCATTTCCTCAGTAATTAAGAACATTTTWAACTATATTTTTCTGACAACCTATGGTAGATGAAGGAACTGATTTAAATACTTCAATTTWAAAAAAAATAAACCTTAGGTCATTATTTATATACTACAGAATAAAACAAAACTAAAAAACACAAGAAATACATTCAGTTCTAGGGGAAGAATCTGTTCCTCTGTGCAGTAGGTGATGCTCAGGCCACAGATGTCAACAGCAGCTTTGATGGGGTTTAACCTGATGATGTGAGATCAAAGTGTTCCAGGTCAATTCTGGAGCAGTTCTCACCTGCTGATGTGCCAGAAGAGCTCACAGGRACTGAGAGATTGATACTTTTTGCCAACACTGATGATGTTTTACTGTCTCTACCTACAAAAAAAAAGATGTTTTGTATAATCCTTTCCTTCTTAAATTTATGTAAAAGAGAAGACATATCACAGTCCTGAAGCAAGAAGTAATAGTATCTAATCCAGTGCTACCAGCACTTCAGAAATACCACAGACAAGTACCTACACTATATCCCAAAATGAAAGAAAGAACCAAAACTGTAATGTATTTTATTAATAAAGCCAAAATAAAACATACATTATCATATATAATATGAGGCCAATTTTCATAAATAAATTTCCAATTTCTAAAACTCTATTAATTGTATAAAGTGTCTCTTTTCTGCTCCTTTCTCTACTACCTTTGTAGAAGAGTAAAGCATGCATAAACAACATGTACACAAATAAACAAACTTACGCTTCTTTTCAAATATTTTATCATTAATATTTGTAGATCTTCCTTCATTTTTCTGCTTCTCTTTTTCTAATTGTTCCTAAAAGAATGAATAATTTACTTAGATATTACTCACGTAAAAGTAAAAAAATTATGTTTGCAAATAACAGGTCATATCACTCTCCTGCTACTGGTACAACCCCTGATGAATATCCTGAGAACCAATTAAATAGTACAGAATGAAATCAGGGTACATATTTAATTTAAAAATCAGTCTGAAGAAAGCTCAGACTTGAAGTTCACATCTATAACTTACTATTAAAATTGTGCCCAGACTTTGGAGCTTTTATATTTAAAAAGAAATTGGCAGCTGGCAATGTAAAAACTTTCTGTTATACAGATATGCTGAAAAAGAAAGGGCAATATTTTTGTTTCATACATAAAATTCAATGAAAATGTTTTGCTTAAATGTTATGGTGTGTCACATATACTCAAAGATCTAAAATTAACATCTACAGTTGATAAATCTTTATGCAAAACAAAATCAACTACATAAAATTGTTCAGGTTCACAGAGTTTATTTGCCCTTCTTTAATACTATCTAGCCTTAAAGTGTCTTCCATTYGGTGAACAGATATCACTCCAACTTCAAAAAAACTATCTAATATTAGCTTATTTTCTGTACCATTTTCATAATAAAAASTATTAAATGAACCACAACTGTTCTATTTTTTCATGAAGTTCTAATTACTACCCAATTTAAAAAGAAAAAAGGAGGTAATTAATTCAGGACAGGGTTGCTGGAATATAGTTTCTACAAAGTCAGTTACTAAAGTTAAGGAAACTTATTAACATATTCAGTACTAAAATCTTTATCAGCCAAATACATTTAAGTGGGTTGAATGGYTCTTCATCTGTTTGGGAATGCAACATGTCACAATTTTTTGTGTCCACCTCAGTTTCCCCAAAAGCATGCCTCTCACAGACAATGCTTTATGAGGCCTTCATGGTACAGAAGGGCTGCCCATATCAGTGGCTTATATTATAAAAATTCAGCTGCGCCTCTAAAGTATAGCTGTGGAAACAGGGTAAAAATTGACACCATCGTGCAGTACACTGTAACACAGAGCACACTGGAGGCTGTTTGCACCATTCCAATGCTTTCACCATCAATTGTATCTACCTGAAGACTGCCAGAGCTTAGTTCAAGAATTTGAATGTGTGTATGCAGGTCCTGAGAACAACTGAACCGTTGGCTCCAGAAAATGGGAGGTGGCAGGCAGTCTGTGGGTCAGATAGATTTGCTCATACTGACCTGCAATACGTATTGACATCAAAGTGGATCACAAATGTAGAAAACAATGACATTTTTGGGATGGTCTTGAATCTGTTCTGGCTYACTATGAAGTTCTACAAGTTACTACAAGTCAGAGGAACCATGTTAACGATGTCAGGATCTTCTAAATCCTATCAGCTGCTCAGCTTCTCCCACCTCAGGCTGGAGGGGAGGCAACAGAACAGGGGACTGCAATAGTCTAATCTGGGCTTAGTGGAGATGCAGTATGTGGTGAAAATCTAAGCTGTGTGCTGAAGTCCCTACTGCGGGCTTTGCTTTTGTCTTCTTTTCTGGCTAACAGAAAAGCCTGTAACAGAAGCATTCTTTGGCTTCCTTGGGACAAAAGAAGTTATGACATTAATTTCTTTTCCTCAGGAAGCTGTATGTGAATTCGGAGGTGTTTCATTAATCAGTTTATTATGTTATACATGGTATTTCTGAAGAAACTGAAGTTTACCTTCCTAATTGATACAGCAAAATTTAGATAGTAAAGAAAACAATCTTACATGTTACTTTGAAGGATTTAACCCTATTGTAAAGTGAAACCACGCAGATTATGAACCTATCAGGTCTCTCCATAATATGCATTTCCCCTACCTTAAAATTATTGCCTCATTAATATTTAGCTACAAACTACTTAAAAAAATGACAGTGTACTAATAAAATATACCATTTCCAAAAGGAGATGTTCTTGTCTTTCTTTTTCTTGATCCAATAAATCATTTTCATAAAATCTTTTCTGAAACTTCAAAATACAATCAATAAAAATAAAAAATCACTACAAGAAAATGGAAACTAAAAGTAGTTGATAAGTATCAAAGTTAATAAGTACTTACAGCATCTACAGAGATCTCCATTCTGTCCAATTCTAACACTGTCTATAAAGAAAATTAAAGTTTTTAATTTTATTTATTACTCAAGAGCACACCACAATTTTAAGTAAAAAATTGTCTTTTATTCCTAAATATTTGAAGTGCATGCTTTTATCTTAGTGCTACAAATGCACTTAAAAAGTGTCAGAGAGTATTCTCAGAGCCCTGCTGAGACTCACAATGAATAGCATCACAGACTATTGATATGAACTCAAAACACACTCAAGGAAGCACCAAAGCAAGAATACCAATAGCACAGGCTTGGGAACCAGGACTGCAAAAAACAACTCAGGAATCTGTGCATAACTCAGAAGGCTCCTGCAGACTGGCCCTGTAAGGAAGCCACCTACTTGAGCTATTTCACTTCACAGTTTCTAAATTTGGGACTAAGCACAGGCATTCYTTAAAGATGTACTTTTTGAATATTCACATTACAAACACATTTGTAACATTTTTAAATCCTTCAAATGTTTTGTCTGTATATTGTAAAATATATAATAAACAAGACACCTCTATCTTAAAGACCTGATTAGTTTTACTAGGATCAGCATTTAATCCTATCTCTAGTTCTACTACCCTAATCCTATCTCTAATCTACTTTCTTTTTGTAAATGGTCATTGAGCCAAATTTGAATTTTAATCACTACAAAATAACTGCAATACAAGTAACCAAGGAAACACCAATGCTCCTCAATTTCACAAAATGTACTATCCTGYATCACCTTTTAATCGTTCAAAATTACATTAATAGACAATGGAATTTCCTGTTCTTACACTGAGAAAATCAACAGAAAGCATAACTTCAGTCATCTTAACTTTCAGTGATAACCYCAAGATAAAATGCTGGTGAAAAAGAAAAATGCTTACTCTTTTTACAATAGTCAGAACATCTTTGTCTTTCTCTTGACACAGAAGTTTCCTTATACATAATTCCAGCTGCTGAAGTAAATGTTTATCAGTTGGAATCTTCAGAGTAGATTTAACTTTTGGCAGCAAACAGCATAGCTTCATTCTACCCAAAAAAAAAAAAAAAAAAAAAAAATCAAACAACCCAGATATTCATATTTTGATGCGGATGTTAGTTAAATATTATTCATTTCTCAATGTATTACATGCTAACATTTGACACAAAAAAATTAAGTTAGAAGGTTCTATTTTTCAGAAATTATTGTTAATGTGTTGTTTCCAGACATGCTGTTCAAAAACGTCTCCATAGGTCAGAACWACAGTCCATAAACATGTATTTGGTTTGTTTTGGGGCTTTTTTTAATCTAGAAAAATAAGCAGATCTCTGGATTTTCCAAGTGATCTGCACACCTAACTTTATCAGTTACTTAAATATCCTGAAAATCTGGTCCATTGGTACAAAGGAGCCCAAGTCTCACCAAAAACCATGTTACTGCAATTCCATACAACTGCAAGGATGAAAATATATCAGATAGATTAAAAGAATTTAATTATTTACTCTCTCGTAAAAGATGAAAGCCCTTCTTTCCCCTTCCTTATCTTCCTTTTTCTGTCTGGAGGCTGTCCCTGCTTGTCCTGTTCAACAAGACCAAGTATCTGGTCCTGCCCTTGGGTCACAACAACCCCACAGTRCTACAGGCTGGGGACAGAGAGGCTGGAAAGTGGCCTTGTGGAAAAGCACCTGGGGGTGCTGGCTGACAGTGGCTGAACACGAGCCAGTGTGTGCCAAAGTGACCAAAAAGGCCAATGGCAWCCTGGCCTGGATCAGCAATAGTGTGGCCAGCAGGACCAGGGCAGGGATTGTCCCCTGTACTGGGCACTGGTGAGGCCACACCTCAAATCCTGTGTTCAGYTCTGGGCCCCTCAGGACAASAAASACATTGAGGGGCTGGAGCGTGTCCAGAGAAGGACAACAGAGCTGGGGAAGGGTCTGGAGCACAAATCTTACGAGGAGTGGCTGAGGGAGCTGGAGGTGTTTAGCCTGGAGAAAAAGAGGCTCAGGGGAGACTTCATCACTCTCTACAACCACCAGAAAGGTTGTGTTGTTGGGGTTGGCATCTTCTCCCAAATAACAAGCGATAGGACAAGAGGAAATGGTCTTTAGTTGTTCCAGGGGAAGCTTAGATTGGATATTAGGAACAAGTTATTCACCAAAAGGTTTGTCAAGCACTGGAATACGCAGTGGTGGAGTCACCATGCCTGGAAGAATTTAACAGATGGGTAGATGTGGCACTTCAAGACATGGCTTAGTGGCTGACTTAGTAGTCTTAGGCTAATGTTGAACTTGATGATCTTAAAGGTCTTTTCCAGCCTAAATTATTTAATTATTTATTCCCTTCATTCCTGGGWATTGTTTTCTAAACTGTTTATATAAAAAAAAATTTCATTGCTTTTTATTTCATTAACACCAAAATACTTTGCAGATTAAATTAAAAATATTTCAAGCAACTGAGGAAATAAAAAATCCTTAATTTGATCAGACTGTAATAGCATGCAAT
The DNA here is from genome assembly GCF_030028575.1 of Malurus melanocephalus. Classification (NCBI taxonomy): domain Eukaryota; kingdom Metazoa; phylum Chordata; class Aves; order Passeriformes; family Maluridae; genus Malurus; species Malurus melanocephalus. The sequence continues at coordinate 59,248 of NW_026624275.1, forward strand.
AGTGACTAGTTTAAATCCATCATATCACCATATCACCAGATAATGGTGATATCATCTGCTGCACTCAGAGTAAACTGGCTTTGGATCAGAGACAATACTTTGCCAGACATGGTAACTCTGTGATTATAAATATTCAAAAAAAWTTCTCATATGAATTCATCATACCATTTGTATACCTTCAAAATATTTTAACCAACACAATTTCCCATTTCCAATAGTTACACCACACTGTAGAAATCCAGAACAATATCTCCCTAAGTCGGTTTTAAAACCACCAACTAACAACATCTATCCTATAAACTTCACTCCATTGGAGACAGTGCATTTCTTTTATGTAAGAACAATCCAGAAAATAATAAGGATAAAATTAATATTAATGTCATCGAAAGGATTTTAARTTAGTTCAAGCCTCCATTAAATTTTAGTATTGTATCAATCAAGCTTTTAATTAAAAAATTCTTAAAAGCAATAAGCTACTTCAGATTATATACAAAGTTAGTTTATTGTTTTAATATAATTCTCTTAATTTAATGACATAAGATATGAATGTTARTCTATATGCACAAAATGGCTTAATTTTTAGGAACCTGTTGAGCTGAGATGTGRTACTTATACTAAACACAGTGCCTTTTTAAACAGTTTCACTTGGTAATAAACAGTTTGTGGTGAAGCTTCCTGAGTTCATACGTGTATGTGTGAATTATGCTTACATAAATCTCTGTGAAGCATTGCTATTAGATGTTCAGATATGTTAATGATGACAAAGTGAATGACACACATCAGAAACAAGATCAAAAGTGTAAAATCACACAAAATATGTGACCAAAAAAAATCTACTTTCCTAATGGTAATAACTGCCAGGTCCTTGTCTGTTTATAAAACAAASAAAAGACAGTTACTACAAAAATAATGGAAAAAACACTGCATAAGAATGTATAACAGACCAAATTCCCTAATACTATTCTATTATTTTTCAATTTTTCTTAATAATGAAGTAGATAGATTTTTCCATTTTCCAGGTAAAGTCTGTTATAACTTGTTTTGTTCAGACCACTGAAAGAATTGCTTCAGTGTTTTACTTTATTTATAGTGACAATGAAATGGATGGAAATGAATGGAGATTAAAGGTTTGTTTTTTCTCTATACCCATGAAATAGYGTATTACTTTCTTCCCATCTATTGCTGGCTCCTCTGCCTTACTGTTCCTTTCACTCCCAAACCCGGGAGTTGATCAGTCTCTCAGACACTCAGAACTGACCTGCTTCTGTGATTTTCTAACATCATTCCCACACTCCCTTACRTCTTTAATACTGGTCATTCTGAAGGGTCTTTACCTTTTTACTCAAGTCCCATTATTTAAACAGAACCTAAAACTTCTAATATTTTTTAATATATTATTTAAAGCTTTTTTTTCCTTTATACTGCTACATATTCCTCATACCTGACATTTGCCACTGGGTCATGTGTAAGTTCAAGCACAGGTAAAAAGAAGTATTTACAGAAGAATGATTTTGAAAACAGTTCCATAATGAATTCACAAGTATCTAAAAAGCGAAGCCTGTTCCAGTAACTTTTTCCTTGGCCCAGTTCTGGAAAATAAAAATTGGTAGATAATATCTGTCAAGTTTTCAATGTCAGCAAACATTTCACAGGTTGACCTTTGACTTGAAGATGATAATCACAGGCATCAAAAAGGCATAACTTCTCAGCCTATCTCAGTTCTTTCTTTCAGTGAAAAATTAACATTCTGAATTCAATTAATTCTGTYAGTGAGCCCTTGATAAAGCAAAAATAGCAAGTGAACTACCTTTTGTGTTAAGCAAAGACCTGTATGCTTTTTTCATGTCATAGGGGTATCAAAATTACTGTGTAAACATTAAGGAATGTTAATGGGAACTGTTAAAACTTCWAAACTATCTTTAGAACACATAACGTACACCAAAATGTCAGCTGATTAATAAATTACTTTCTGAGATTTATTCAGCACTTATGCTGAAGCCTCTAGAGAATTTTAGTTCTACAGAGGAATGCTGCTTTGTCTATTGCTGCACCGACAGCTTAGTAATTTTGGGTACAAAAAGCAGGGCTGGAAGGGTCTTGGCATATTATGAATTTCCTGCATTGCCTCTTCCCCAACCCCTTCATATAAGCTTCAGATATATTCCTCACATACGCAGAGTACATTTTCCTGGTGATTATATGAGTACCTGAATGCCTTCCTAGCGCAATCCCTCCAATCCTCTCCAATGGAGAGGAAATTACACTAAACAAATATAACTATAAACAGACCTTCAGTCAAAACTAACATTAATTTCTAAGCAATCAAGGAAAAATCATCTTACGTTCAATCAGTTTCTGAATAACCTCGTGTCTCTGCTCTTGTTTGCGATTGTAGCGTAAATAAACGCAGAGAGTCCGAGCAGCCGCCTTTTGGACTGGCAGGACATTCTTGAAAGAAATAAAGGCAACACCATTAAACATTGCTGAAAGAATATGACTAAAACATGTAAGRATTCTAGAATCAGAAAAAAAGAGCTAAAACACAGCCTAATTTTATAAACTTTTCAATAACTGTAATAATATAAAGGAGAATTAGGAAGTTTGGCCAATTCATGAGACACCTACTTCTTTACTCCTCCTGACCAACTTTTACATTCAAGTATTTTAAAGCACCTTAAAACATTCCACATTTGCAAGGCACCTTCAGTATTGCAGGTATTAGAAATAAAGGTTACAGCATCTTCTCTTACCATAGTTTTGYTCTTGAATTWACTCAGTAAAATTTCAGACTAGTAGCTCTAAAAGATAGTTTGTTCTAGAAATACAGTGCTCTTTCATAAAGAACAAACACAATGTAATATATTGAATCAGAAAAAAATATGTCAGAGGAAAGAAATTTGATTTAACTAGAAACAAACTGATAATGAGGATAAGGAAAGGAAAGAAGTCTTGGGTAGAAGGAAAACTGCCAATCCAAATTTTGCTCCTCAAATGGGGGCAAGTTTTCAGAGAAAAATCTCAGACTTATAGAAAAAACTCTACAGCTTGATATACCATATGAAAGGGATAGTAATTTCAGATTAATGTAACACAGGAAGTACAACACATAGGAAATATCCAGAGGCCATTGCTCTAACTCGCATAAACAAACAAAAACAACTGAGAAAGTGGTAGRTGGGCTCACATTTGTTAAAATGATTGTTAACATTCTGTGAAGAAAACGGTAATAGATCTGATCACTTGATATGATACGAGGGAGACATGCATATTTTTGTAGTAACTTCTCATGAGTTCGCCATTTTAAAGAAGTCGCTGCTCTCTGTTCTGCTGTTGTTAGTGCAGGAATCAAGTCAGGAATAGAGAGTAACTAGAAACAGAAATATAAACATTAATTTTACATTTTCTAGCTGTAAACTTGCTACTATTCATAAAARGCATATCACAACAATATAAGGGAGGACTTTCCAAAAGCTATTCCAGTACCTAACTAAATACATTTTCATCTCCAACCCCTTCTCCTGACAAAGGAAAACTAAACAGTTTCCCTTGTAACACCCTTTTACAGACATTAAGACCATTACAACTCKCCTCAGTATTCTCTTTCTCAAACCAAATGAATCCTATTTTTCTTTTATCCTCTTAATATTTGCAGTTATTGTTCTCAATCTCCTAATTAGTTTTAGTAGCAACTAATTTTTTTAGGAATTATACACCTTTTCTCAGTAGGAGGCAAAGAATTTATAGTAGCCAAACTAAATTCCCTTTAGCACAAAGAAAAATGAAACAGACTGCCACACCTGACATTGCATTTGCTGTATATTACATCTGACAAATCTAAATTTTCAAATTACATTGTCAACTTCTTTCCATACAAGAAAATAAATTCCTTCAGTTCTTATACTGCTGCAACATCTMAATTTATCCATACATTTAGGAAATCTTCTCAAAACCAGCATCTTTTCTGTTCCATCTTAGAGTTAASGCACCATGGAATAAACCATCATCCAGAGCCACATACAATTAAATTAGAAAAGTTGGAAGCTGAGTACAGATCTCTTAATTCATTGTCTTTACTTCAGGAAATAGATTTCTTTCTAGCAGAAGCTGGGTCAGAATACAGCACCCATGAGCAATTGATACATCAATATGAAAAAGGTTTAAAATATATATTAGCTATCATTCCCTTAACATGAAACCAAGTTATGTTTTCACTTAGCTGTGATTAACTAAAAAAGAACATGTATAAACTGCTCATTTTTATATTAACTCTAATCTTTCCAGACCTTTGTTTTAATATTAAAGTTTATAAAGTCAAAAAACAACAAAAAAAAAAAAAAAAAAAAAAAAAAAAAAAACAAAACAAAAAACCTTGCAAGTTAGAAACTTGCTAACTCTCCAAAGCCAAAACTAATAGTGAAAGACATTTCCTACAAAATTTGTCTGAAATTTGCTACTACCTTCTTTTAGAAAGAAAATTTTTAAAAAATAAAAACATGAGAATATCCACCTTGCTTTCTGATCCATTGCTTTCTCTTCCGTTAGTCATTAGTTCAAGGATTTCAGGAAGGTGACTGATTAGGGCATCCAAYACCTATTTAAAGAAAGGCTGTATGAAAGAGGTCTGTAAAAGAACTCAACTCCACTTTTAATCCCACCAACATACCCTGCTGACATCTCTTAATTTACATGTTGAAAAAAAAAAAAAAACAAAAGAGATTAATTGCATTGATGAGGACTGGGATATAAAACTGATATTTTAATGTAGTAAGTAATACAAGCATTATAGGCCTCAGTTTTTCTTAATCTGATCAGACAAGTTTTCTACAATGTCCACAGAATACAGTAYTTTAAAATGAAAGTTCATCCTTAAGGAAGATCTGTTTCATCAGGACTTAAGAGCCTCAASAAACAAAAATAAATGCTTTCTTATATTTGTCAGTTGTATCTTAAAAGCAATTTTTCCTGTGTTAAGAAAAAATGCGGTCGATAGACAGAATATATAGCCTATATTAATAGATGAAACCTACTCTCAAACATTGTGAGATTTTTAACTTGGCTAGGAAAGTACAGAACTGAATATTGTTTGTACCAATTCAGATTTAGGTGGTATATAAGATAAAGCTCAATATATTTGTTACTATTCATATAAACATAAAGAGATCAAAACAAGGAATTCTTCAACATCACCAGATATTTCTAAGTCTCAACTTTCAGGTATTCAACTTGAGGAATCTTCTAACGTGGGTCAAAATTTCATAAACTATAAGTAGATGTYCTACAAATACTATTAATTTCCTTTAAAACATCCAGCAAAGGCCACTGAATAAAAAAAGTGCACCTGAATACAAAACTCAGTTTTCCATGCCATACCCAAAGACCTCACAGAAAACAAGAAGGACAGCTACTGGAGTAACTGGTATCAGAGTAAATGGTGATTTTGTCTCGAACATAAATATATCTCTTTTTTTCCATCCAAAAAAGTCACACTRTGTTAACTGCAATATAACTGATGTTCTATGCAGGTTACCTTGGACCAAAACTCTTTCCATAAATCTTGATCTTTGAGCTACACACAACTTCTTCATCTTCTCTTCAATTGGATAATAAAAATAAAAGCAAAAAGACTTAAATGCTATCAACTATTACTTTAATATAGTACCAAACCCAAAACTTTTTAGAGTTTGTTAGGTAATAATGCAGCAATTTAAACTATTTAGAATTAGCATTTTTAAAAGCTAATAAATTTATTGTGTGTTTACTAAATTCAAACACCCTCCTCTTTTCTCCTTTTTATTCACAGAAGGCTGGCATCTTTATGCAGTATCTGTGCAATAGACATAAAAGCTATTAGTCATTTCAAATTATTACTCTACTGTGTTACTGAAGAGTTATTAAACATGAAGATAATCTGCCTCGATGTAACAAGCAAAAAAAAGTTCCAAAAAAAGTGTATTACCTCCAATGACTCATCCTGCAATAGCGTAACCAGCTCTTTATGTATTGTATACACATCAGAATTTAAAAGCTTAGCAACCTAAAAAAATGASAGTAAGACAGCAAGGTGAAACATTTTTTAGTTCTATGGCACCACACCATGTTTACAGCAAGCATGAAGAGACACAGAAAGAATTGTTTAATATCAGCCTCTTAAAGTTATATACTTTCCTTTGATCACATTAAAAATATGCTTATATAAGGAACATGAGTCAAGAAACAAGTCTATTATYTAACTAGGAAACATGCTTTTAGAATTAACTCTATTTCATATCTACCAAAAATGCTTAAGGCTTCACTGCAAGGCTAGAAATTTCCTTGTGGAATATTCAAATGCTGTAAATTAGGCGAGTTAAGAGTCAGCTGCTGTATAACTTACAGAAGATAAAATGCAAAAATTTTCTTAGCCTGTGCTGGTTATAAGTTTCCCGAACTTGCCATCTGAAGTTCTCACTCCTTACTTCTTTGCATTTTTGACTGTGACTTATGTGATTCATAAGTCTCATGTAAATTTTTAAMAAACACTAGCAGTCAATTTCCATGCAATTAAAAAGGTTTTATAGCAAACATAACACAGCTTGAGGAATGAGATTTTTTTTGCCAGAAGGAATATTTAAATCATGTTTTTTAATGTTTTTCTAAGCCAAGTGAAAATAAGAGCTTACTTGCAATCAAGATGTAGCCTTAARGCTACAGAGACTTTTATTTTTTACCATAAATTACTCATTTTTGCCTGTCAYGTGATTTCTTAGTTATGCTGTACAAATTAAATCGAGAACTAAATGTACATTTAGACCAAGGTATAATTTTACAGGATTTTTCAAATGAGCTAAAATACTTTCCTTACACTCAGGCAGTACCTTAATATTGTTATACTTCTAAAACAAAATATTAGTTAGGGTAACATGCTAATTTTACAATTTCAACAATTATGTTGGATTATCATTCATTAAAACAAGGCATCAAGAGGCARTGAGAATTGCAAACCCATACATCTTTCTTATAGTGGTGGAAGTAAAGGCATTTGTTCCTCTACTAGTCATTTCAATGTTTTCAGCAAACTGCTTAATTTACCAAATTTCCCCAGCAACAAAATGGGATCAAAGCTGAGCTCAAGGACCAAAACACAAAGATTCTCAGTAAGACAATACGAAAACATTGAAGATTTCCCTACATGGGTTTCTATACTCAAGAGACTCTATTTTAAYTCTGGCATTCACTCCACATAGCTATTATTACCTATGCACTTGTACATTTTTTTAAAGTTTACGAAAATAGTGGAGTAGAACTTATATAAGCTGAACAGAAATATAAGACTACATAAGCTATGACATCTGCATGAATTTCCAAGTAGTTTCATATTAAATTGAGCATTTCATTTAGATTTGTTCCACATAAATATTCCTCACAGAACACCAGCATACACCAGCAAACTACAGTTCTGAGGGTTTTCAGGTATAAATGGGACCAGTTCCTTTCTCCCATTTGTATATTTTCTAATAGCATCRAAAAACTTCAAATACCATAGTTACTACATTTGTTTGTTTGTGGTACTAGATCATTAAAAGTTTCTTTTAGCATTTGCTCCTTACAATTTGACCTAGCAGTAGTCTCTCGTAGCCAAAATGTTGTACAAATAAAATAATGTGTATATACGAGCTAGATATAGAGAGGTTAGAAGGAACAGAACACCACTGCCAAAAAAAAAATAATTTCAATACGTTTTCTCAAGCCTCTTTATTTTGGTTGAACAGTCACAAATGCAAACTTAAGAAGGAAAACAAAATAAAATAAACCCATGTGAGCAGTAATAAAGAACCATGGTAGACTTACTTCGAAGAAACTCATGGCCATGGTATATCTGACAGGAACTTCGGGRTCATGACAAAGGCAGAAGAATATAGAATAAAGTTCTAAATGGAAGTTCTTTGGATCCACAAAAACAATCATTGCCTGTGGAAGGATAAAGTCCTTTTTTAWCTACACAGGTAAAGGATGACACTATCAGAGATTATCAGATAGATGAGCATGAGAGATAATGGGTTGCTATTTTAAGAAGGAAGTGTGGAGGTTTTGTTGTCCTTGTTAAAACACAGACACCAGATGAAATCTGGAGTTGAGAGCTAAACTGAATTTATGTATCTTCCAGACATGATGCAGGCTTTTTTTCTTAAGAAAAAGACTAAAAGAATGAGATATAAAACCTCAGTTTTACAAATATTGTTAATGTTTCTGTCCCCTAGTAAAAACTGCAACTGGATACTTCAAAAACAAAGAAAATTTTAGCAAGTAGCAAAGCAAGAACCTGAATTTTAATATGATTGTGTTTGTACACATCTTGGTTTTGCTCAAATAAACCAACAGATGTCTACCTACATACAGCGTGCTTGCCTTTAAAAGGCAGAAGAAAAAAATAGTTGTCCACTGGCTCTTGGTGCAAATGTTTTCATTGAATACAAATGCAGAATGTTAAAATACAAAGTAGATTTACAGAAACATGACTGGTGTATTTAAAGACTTCACACAAAATTGAAAAGACTTTCTGTACTCAGGCAGGAACACCACTAAAACATCAACCTAAGAATTCAATCTTTAACTCCCTAGAACGATGTGACATGCAGTGAATATGAAAGTGTGGATTCAAGTGGTTTGAAAGTGGAGACTCTGCTTCACAGACGTTTCCAAAATCCTTTGTGCTAAGAGTTTGGAGAAAATGTGTAGGAAGGAATAACATCAGTAAACTCTTAGAACTGTTTCCTCAGTCAAAAATTGCCAATAATTTTCTGAGGCTCTGCAAAGGATAATATTTCCTGCTAACTCTTTTGGACAACCTCATTAACTGAAATTTTGCAGGAAAGAGATAAAATCAAGCTAACAATGAAGAATTTGGGAATAACTCCTCTATCATTTATGTTGTCCTATTTAGTGAACTATAGGCATGACACAAATTAATATGAAACCTTAAAATATTATTACTTACTGGAAAATTGTAAGCACAGTTCTTCCTCACTGAAATATATTTCTTTTCCTGTTCCAGAGTCTGCAGGTGTAGTTGATTATCATTGTGTCCATTTTCCTGCTGTAAACCCAGGGTGGAAAGCTTCTTATAAAATTCCAAAAACCGCAAGTGCTGTTCAGGAGTAAAAATGCCTCAAAAAGAAAAAAAACCAAACAAAACAAAACAACAAACTTTCCTCATTACAAATGCTATTAACAATGTATCCAAATAAATCTTACTTTAAAATCTATCAAATCTTTCAATTTTATCCCTCCTCTCCCTTCCAACCCCCTTGAATATAGCAGAGTATGATCAGTACACACAAGTACTCAGAACAAACTGGAATACAACTAGCAAGAAAAATTTTAAAACTACAAGTGCATTAGTAATAAGAGAACAATCAAGGAAAGGCTCAACTTTCTACTCCAGGGAGAGAGGAAAGCTATCAGTGATTCGTACCAAGAAGGCTGAAATGCTTAATMATTTTATTTTCTTTTTCAAATTCTACTAGTATCATCAGGCTGAGTACAATTAATTAGTGACAGTGATTCAAGCTTTAAGTAGAGGAGCAACAGGTCAGTGGATCTTAAACAAGAGGTTTTCAAAATGTGCAGAGTCAGATGTGCTTCATTCCAGTATTCAAAATAATTAAGTACTAGTTTCTGAAATCTTAAAATAAGTCAAATAACAGAACAGAAAAAGACTGACATGGTACTGGAAATTAATAGCTGGAGAGAGAAAGGACAAGCCATATAAATTAGTTAAGTCAGGTGACTTTCAAATGTTTGAAAAAAATGAAACAAACAAAAAGAATCTACTACTAAATTAAAAAATAAAATTAAGAAAAAAAAACCAAACCAAAACAAAAAAAACCCCACCCAAAAATAGCAGTAACCAACATGGCAAAAGGAAAACCTGTCAAACTGATTCATTTTCCTTCAAGTATGGGATAATGGGACCCGTGAAATGAAAGAGATAGGAAAGGTCATGACTTTCACAACAAGGGAACAGGAATGAGAGATTAGAAACTCTAAAGGTGTTCCAGAACTGCTTGGAAAAATAACTAAGAGAAAGCTTCCCATGGAAAGTTCACAAGATAGGCAAATGTATAAAGTTGTATCCCAGTTGTGGCACTATTCAGGAATTTCACTGATTTTCTGCATGCTGGACAAGAGACTTTGCTTATTTAATATTCTGAAAGCATCAGCCTAGAACAGAGACTTCTTATTCTTCAGAAGACAGAGTTTAAAATTATTTTAAGTAACTGGAACAGACATATGGTCTTAAAACTTTAGACTATTATTCCATTAGGACAGCAGTAAGGTACCATGCTTAGCCTGATCTGCACCACCTGCACAAGGCCAGGAAAGACAAAGACTAACTAGATGCTAGATTTCTTTTTTAAAAAAGGCAGTTTTTCATACTGAAAAATGTATCTGGCAAGGCACTTGAGGTAACCCTTTCACTTTGTTCGGCTGTCCTGAGCCATAACCCTTCCAGAAAAATATGAACTTGTCAGATGGAGTTCAGAAGTGAAGAAAGATCAAGAATTAGTCATTCAACTGAGAGAAAAGAAGACTGGAAAAACATGATAAATATGACAGGGTGGACTGTCCTAGCTCTCTGTTTCTGAAAATAACAGTTTGGCACTGTGGAACAGCCATTTCAAGGAATTTGTAGTGAAGCAATGGTCACTTTGATAGTCTCTAACATAATCTCTAAGGATGATTTTAAAGACTTGTAGGAAAGACCAAATGTTTTAACAGTCTAGGGGGAAATTATAGTGAAAAGCCATGATTCTGTGCTGTTCCACCACAGGTCATACTTGGTGGGCAGAATTATCAAGGAAAGAGGTGCTGTGCTCAAGTGAAAATTCAAGCACAAATTATGAGTATAAAAACTATGAGTACAGATTTGGCCTCAGCTGCCACTGAGGAATGCACATGCCACTACAGCTCCTTTCTCCCCTAGAGTTCCTTCTGGGCCACACTCTGTACTGTGCCTTAAAAAGGAGATSAAGCACAGAAACAAACATACAAATTAACATCATACTGTTTTCAAAGGTTTCTAGTTTCAAAAATTTAATCATTCAAATCACAAACTCCAGAACACCCAAATAAATCAGTCAAATCAATAAAGATAAAACACCATGAGTCCATGCTTGATCCTGTCTAAACTAAACAAAACCAACAATAAGCAACGAGCAGATGGTCACCCCAAAGAGGAAATTTCCAAAATCTAACTAACTACCATTTAATTTGATACACTCAAATCTGGGTATTTTCCAAGGGGTTTGAATTCTCCAACCTTCCCTCATTTTTAGTATTTTTTAAAAGAAATTAAATCATACCATATAATCCATTACACAATTTCCCTAAATGGAAAGATAAAGAAACTAGGATAGATTCATCTGCTTTAAAGGATTTTTCACAGAACGATTTCACTAATGGGAGAACAGTTTGACTCCGATCATCTGGAAAACAAAAGAAATTTTTAGAGTTAGTTTTCTCAACATTTTTAACAAGAGCACGGAGAGATTGAACCTCTGTAATTAAGAAAAATTTCATTTAACATTCTCAGGATCACTTTTGGCAGGCACCCACTGAACGTACAAAACAAAGGGTAGAGAGAATGATGAACGTGCTAATATAATATAGGTTCTAAATGTAATACTTTGCCTTTTATGTTCATTTGGTTGTTGTTAGGCAAAAGGCATCCCTCAGTAAAGGATGAGGCAGAGAAGAAATAAACAATCACTACCTTCTCCATTCACCAAGAATACAGAGAGAGAAAGAATACTGCAGTACTCCTACAATTATATTTCCTACAATAGTAGGAATACAGGGAGATCAAGACACGACATGACTGTGACAGTAAATAGGAAAATCTGGATATGCTGCAAGTTAATTTTTTAAACCTACTGAGAAGTGTTTCAAAATATTTTGGTACACAATAAATTCAGAGAGAAACAAAATAATTAAGGACACAAGAAATAAATTATATAATCTGAAAACTTAAGTCAAATCCAAACACTCTGCCTCCTTATAAAATAAATGAGCAAATATTTAAAGAAATGTAAATAATAAAATGTATATAATAAAATAATTGCATTAAAATGTTTGAGTTTTAAATGGAATATGACTTTTTAAGATATATCAACACCAAAATTCAGCAAATAATTGTTGCTGAACAAATTTATGTTGGTCTGAAAGAATTTTGATAATGTGTGAGAGAAACTCTAGGATGTAATTTTSGGTCATCTACCTTCAAAACTGTTCATTTGCTAGTTCATGAAAGCAAAACCCACACAAACCCAATTTCTAGAAACACATTCCTTACAAATCTGTAAATAACCCCTGATTACTTTTTCTGAGCTTTTTACAGTAACACAAAGCAGTAGTTATAGCAGGGAATGGGGGAGGAGGACTGAAGACTGAGAGGTGCAAAGAGAAGCACAAACTTGATAGCTTCAATCCAAAGGCTCAGTGATTAGAAAATTAACCTACTGTCACACTTAGTGATATAAACACTGCTAAAAAGTCCATTTACAGTATTCTCCCCAAAACTATATAATTTTTTCTTTTCCTTATCCACTCCCCTGCATGGCATAATTATGACCACAGATCATAGTAATTCTTCACCAAGCTCCTGTACAACATGYATTTGTTGAGCCAACATTTTGTACTCTATTTCTATTCAAATAGCACTATATTCATTAACTAAATTCTAGCAATACAATATTCCCATCATTTATACAGTAATTTCACTCATTCCATTTAGGCACAATACATCAGAAACCCAGAATATGATAATTGATTTCATGGATAACTAGTTCACCTCCCTTAAACCTTTCTGCATATAGAGCACTGCAAGACATGAAATAAAAGGAAATAAAAAGGACAAAGCAATAAACAAAATAAAATCAGAAATGTCTGAATAATGCAGACAGAATAAAAAACATTTAAATACAAGATGCACTAGAGCACTAAGAATTGGGCTAGTAAATCTAAATTAAATTCTCACCTGCATCAAACATATCRAGCAGATTCACTAAGGTCTCAAAAGCTGCCAGGCGTACACTGCTGCCCTCATCTCTTGCCAGTTCCACTAACTCAGGAAGCACCACAGTTTTTGTTAGTTCTGTCCTGCAATGTGAAGCAAGCAATCAAAAGAAAACTTAAAATGAAACAATATTGATTCTGGCAGGGAAAGAGATCTGGAATTTTAAAATATTCGTTCACAGGAGACCAATCCTGTGTGCAACTAGAGTTTTCTTTTTTTAGAGTTACAGAGTTTTTCAATCCTATGCTGTAGGATATATCCTTCACTATGAATAGTGAAGGCCTTCAAGCTTCAAACCGAATTTGAACTGAAATTTTCTTACAAAACCCTTTTAGCACCCTTTCTCAAAACACTGCACAGTAATTATTAAAACTGCTAATACTTGCCAGAATTTTTAAATAAGCTAAATAACACCAATGGATAATTGAGATGATTTCAAGAAGTTATAAATGAAGTCATTATTTACAAAAACATGTCGAGTTTATGGTTCAGCAATTTTACTATAAAAGAGAAAGAGAAATCTAAAAGTGGAAAAGAGACAACTGCCAACAGCCAATTCCAAAGAACACATCTGTACGCTCCAAATTCGTTATTGAGCATGCATGAATTCAGCAATTTTAAAAGGATTTTTTAGCTTACCATTTTAAAGGAAGATTTTGCATTTAACATCAGTTAGGCAAATTGTACTCACCCTATCCCTCGAGCTACATGTTCCAGTTGCCGACACATGCAAGTTCTAACTTCATATTCCACATCTTGGCACAGTGATTTTACCAATGGAAGAATCTCTCTTTTAATACTAAAAATGTGAACATTTTACATTAATATATAGAACAAGAATATACAAAATCCATTGAGTAGTACTGAACTTTACTCATATATTGCTTGTTTATCCCATATATTACTAATTTATTACACATAGTAAATTATTTTTGTGATAATTTGCAAATAGAAAATAATATTGTACATTGGATGCCAATATGTGCTTCAAAGAAACAGGAAAAGGAGTATTTACTTTCATTATCATGTGCTCATATTTCATATATTATTTCTTAGAAACCACAAAAATAGTAGGTAGGCTACTGTAGTAGGATGCTATCCACATTTAATAACCATCTTCAGTATAATTTCTGAATAGCCACTCAGAGAATACAAACAATTATATAAATGGAAATGCAAATCCCAATTAAATGTCTGTAATACCTCATCTTTGAGATGCAGGTATTACCCAAGACATAATTGGGAAGAATGGAAAAAAAGAATTTAGATTAAAAGCTTAGATACTGCAATCCCTTCATGCAAGTAGACCAAGMATTCATATTAAATCAATGGCAGATACAAAATAAAAATTTTCGTTTCTATTTCAGTAAAAACACATATTACAACTTGGCAGAATTAGCCATTGTATTTCCTTTCACTGCCCAAGATTCTGTCATGAGTATTCACAAAATGTCTCTTAMACAAATCCTTATGTTTTTGCAAAACTCAAGATAAATAATATGTACATACATACAAGCAAAAAATTTCAAGCCACTTGAAAGCCTCCATTCATTCCAGTGAAAATTAATTTATTTCTTACAGAAAAATTTAGCCTCAGGTTTCAAAAAATGTAGTCTTGGAAATTCGGTATTTCAGAATGCCCAAAAAGAGGGGCTATATAAAAAAAAAAAAAACTTTGTTACTTGGAACACTGGCAGAAAAACTAATGTTCTGTGACAAGGGCAGGATATAAAGCAACCTGGGAGTAACATCAAATACAAAGTTTTTAATTATAGTATAAGTTCCATGAGGAAAAACTGTGCCATTCTGAAGAAGAAAGTGTAGATACGCTTATTTATTGCCTACTCTCAAGGACTCCTCTAAGCCTGTACAAAGAGCCCTATTGAAAGGGGACTGTGAGTGTGTCCTGAATTTTACTCAGTTTGCCACATTCTAAACATGGACCCAGCTCTATTTTCTGGCCTCTGAGCTGCACTCAGAGCTCTCTACCAAATGAACAAGATGTCCGAGAAAATTCTCAGTTAYCTTCTTAAAATGTAGTGCCTGTGCACAAAAGGTGCTTTTATCTGTTTACTGAAATGAGAGCATTACTACTTCTGAACAGCAAGAAATCATGTTGAAGAAACACACCAAAAGATGTGATTATTATGGCCACTAATTAACACTACTGTATTTTCACGTAAGATTCTAAATAATCTGTAAASTCACTTATTTCCACAAGAATGTGACAACAAATAAATGCAACTGGTAGGACAGAGTCCTAGAAATTCGGGATATAAAGATTTGGAAGGCTTTGGTAACATTCTCAAAAAATACTACTCTACACGTTCATTAACTTTTGAATGTCCAACAAGTATGGTCTAAACAGCAAATGAAGATTTAGATAGTTTCCTTTTGGCTGCTTATAGTTCTTCTTAATTGAAGAAAAAAACCATAATCTAAAGAAATTTATTCCTAARTATCTTGTCATATTGTCCCATTCTTCTTTTCTGTCATGAAGAATTCGTGCATTTTGGAAAAGATCCGTATCATTAGAGTTGACTTCTTCAGCTAGACAGTTCCTGTGCATTCAGCAGCCCACATGGATTTCTATCGTATTTTAAAGTTGTGCCTGATTGCCCAGATAGGAAACACATTTGATGAAGTGGTCCTGCTATAATAAACCTGGGTAAGCTGTCCAAGGAACGTACCACACCGCTCTGGGCAGATGAGTTACTCAGATTTACTTCCATCAATGCACCCTCTTCTGTCCAGACTAACATCAATGCACCCTGTTCTGTCCAGACACTGAATATAAGGGCTAGAAAACATCAGGGAACAGCAGCTCCTGATATATCTACATTTTTGTTGGGGATGGGAAAAAATACATGCACATGCTAAATTTGGTTACATAATAAAAAATTAGGAATGGAATTCTGTTTATGACATGACACTCTAAGGAGATGAAGGTTGTGTTTTGTGCCTGTTAAGTYGCAGAGAAATCCACTATGTGGTTTATTTTCTGTTAAGAAAAACAATATGGAAAAATGGCTTCAAAATGGTATCCATTCAAATTCGTGAAAGAATATGCAAGTTATAAAAGTTATAAAATGATGGCCATTAGCAAGTCTGAACATGGTAGTTAAATAATGAAAAGGATCTGTAAAAAGAGAACATTTCATTTTTGCAATAAAATGTACTTTCCTTGTACTAATTTTTGTCCACTAACAAAGAAATACTGGTTTAAATTTTGGAATGAAAATATATATACAGTCTACTTACATATGAGCTTCAAATTTGTTAGCTACTTTTCCCATGATTTTACAGCTAACTAAGCGGGATTGAAGTGTTGGAGAAAGCTGTGCTTTGGAAACAAGTGGATTCAAGATCTACGCAGAAAAAAAAGGAAGAAATATGAGCAAAGCAATTGTAAAATGAGCAAAACAATTGCAAGCATTAAATAAAGTATTCCTCTTCTTAAAAAAAAAACAAACCTAGGAAAAACACATCACAAATGTCCTTAACCTTTTCACTGAATTAATCAGTACTAACAGTAATGGTGCCTATGCACATTAATAGTCCATTTTGTTTAAATTACATCTTTAAAATTACATTGTAATTAGATTTGAAGCGACTAGAATAATTTCATTGTTTCTTCCAACCTAATTTTTTACCCTGTGGAAGTTTATTTTTTAAACAGTTCTGGATTTGACTCTTATTTTAATGAGAACTTTTATACTACTCAAACAATCATATATTTAAATCTCCATATTGTTTTAAATTATAAACACAGTATATATGCCTGTTGCAAAGCTTTTAAACTTAACAAAATATGAATACTTAGAAGTGAATAAATTAGCTGACTAAAGGGGACTGGCATTAAAACTTAGTGACAGATTTTCTTCTTCCTTCTTGAGCTACTCAGTGAAAAATTAAGTGTATTTGCTGTGTATCAGCAATTTGGTACATCAAGAACAACTGAGRTACACTAAGGAATGTATCTCCAGCATTCAGTTCCATTTAGCAGATATCAAAATATTAGTCTAATAGTAAACAAAACACAGTTTYTTTGTGAAGAGTCAGCTACTTCCCTGTAAACCAAAATAGGATACAGGAAAACACATTACTCAGAATACAAAGTGCAGTGGAAGTGCTACAGTGCAGTGGAAGTAAGTGTTGACTTTATTGCTGAAGAACATTACTTTTTTAAGGTGACMTTCCTGTCTTTTCACACATTGATCTCTTACAGTGTGTTCCACCATCATTGCCATTCTTACAGGTACAGAACTGCCACAAATCTTACTGAGGTAAATAAAATTTGCAGGGAAACAGTCTTAGAACCTTAATATTATTTTTTGCAAGCACAAGTGAGAGATTATTATTACCTCATGTCTCACAGTTTCTTTTGGTAAAGCTTCTATTACAGGAAGAAGAGTTTCTAACCATGCATTGCTGACACCTGTTTAAAAGGAATTATATGTGATATGTTAATATTGTATATGCAACAACTAAAACAAAACATACATCAGTTTTATAAAAATTGCTCTAACTTTTTACATACACAACTTCTAGGAGCTATGTATCTGAAAGCCACTAAATTAACATTTAAGACTTCAAACTATGAAGTAGGATAGGTAAGAAGGAGGTCTGTCCCCATTTGTTTTCCCTTTCCAATTCCTATATAAAATTAATAATGACTCTGATTGCTTTGTATAGCTGATTTCCCTCATTTAGAAGGACAGTCTTTTCTTATGCCCACTGAACATTTTTAGTTCCACAAGTGGCCTTCTTTTTTCTTTTCTATTCTAAAATTAGTGTCGAAGAAAATAATATTAATCCTCCCTCCATTTCTCAGCCCCAAAATGTTGATACTTCAGAAGATGGTCAGACCCAACAACTTTGGGATTTAATCCTTCAGACAAAGTGAGAGTGGCTTGTTTTGCTTCAATCAGAATTTCATTTAAATATCAGCATGCAAGTGGTCATCATGCAAAAATATTTTCATTCGTGCAAGTCTAGACACAAAGTCACAGTGACTGCACTCACTGTTGAGACAGTATTGTAGGGTCACTAAGGAAACAAAACATGTAGAAATCATCAGTCATCAGAGTAGCTGTACAGCCCTGACCTGCATCTCTGTGTTCCAGGTTCTGGAGAATAATGTGTAGGAAGGAATGGGAGTACGTATGAATGGACACCGACTCCTCTTGCAGAACAGTCAAAAAAGAAACAGCAGCTGTTAACTGCATTTCCACTCCTGCAACATGCAGAACCTCCTGTATAATTATAAATTATAACAATTTAGAGAGAGGCTGAAATCTACTGAAAGAACATCAAAATTTTTACATTCATTTTTAGAATTAATTTGCAAGAATCTGGGTCAACTATAAAATTCTCTGTAAAATTATTTTCTCTTAACAGCAATTTATTGCARACATTAGATTTTCTTAAAGCATGAATTTTCTAAGAAGAAAGATTAATTAAAATATTCTTGTGACTTTAAGTTTCATCAATACATATGCTTGGATTTTTCTACTTTACAAAATGAGAGTAAAAACAGACCAGCCAACAAACTGTGCTTCTCCTCTTTAGGCACATGAATTAAAAAGAAGTGTTTCATTCATTCAATGAGAGACACTACAGTAGCAGAAGGCAATTTAAATTTCATCCCTTGACAACATGGAATGCAAATGAAAAAGTACATATACATTGTCTAAAGAATAAAGCAAGATTTACTAGAATTTTTATCTAGATAACTAAACATTTAGTACTTCTGAGCTTTACCACACAAGAATATAATTAATTAGGTTGTCTTTAAAATCACCCAATCATAAGTTAAACAAAGATAATATGTTGAAATGAAATGGTTTTCTTTTAATTTAAAAAAGGCAATTTAAAATTTAAATTTCATATGTACACTCATACCTTGCAGGATGCATTCTGTGAAACAGAATTCATTGTAAGTATTAGTAATTGTAAATACCTATCAACTAAGTGAACATTCCATTTGTTCACTTTTCTAAACATATTTCTCCGTTTCATAAGAAAATAAAAAGTTCATTATTCTACTACTAAAGCATTACACTCATTTTACAAATGATCCCAAATTCAGTAAGAGTTGAAAGCCCATACTTCCTACTTAGCACTTTATATATGTGTGTTTTTTCTTTTTTTAAGTGCTTGAGTTGGACAGTGTTTTCTCAGATCACTAGCCAAAAATAAAAAATAAGCTGGTCTTTAAATTTAAAATAAAAATAAGCCTGGATCAGATTAAAAAAAAAAAAAAANAAAAAAAAAAAAAAAACCACCATACATTATGCACCTAAGTGCATGGTTGCTTATGGATTGGACAGGTGCACTCTTCACTGGGCTACAAACTGGGTTCAAGGAGTGTTGGTGAATGGAGTTACATCCAGTTGGCAGCCAGTCACATGTAGGGATCCCCAGGRCTCACTGTTGGGACCAGTCCTGACCAAGGCCAGAGGTCTGAGGTTCAACAGACACAAGTGTCAGGTCCTACCCTTGGCTCACACAAGCCCCATGCTGTGCTACAGGCTGGGGGAAGAGTGGCTGGAAAGTTGCTTTCTTCACTGAAAAGGTGGTCAGGCACTGGAAGAGGCTGCCAGGGAACTGGTGGAACTCCCACTCCTGGAAGTGTTCAAAAGGCATGTGGATATGGAACTTGGGGACATGGTGAAAATGGTGAAATTGGACTCAATAATCTTAGGACTTTTCCAACTTTAATGATTCTATTACTCTAAGTATTATATATCAGAGACATTTTGCTGAGAAAACACTTTGAAAAAAACTGAGAAAACATCTGAGAAATTACTATTTGACTTGGTAAAAACCAAGAAGTTTTCATTCTACAAATGAAAAACATACTGTATGTGCAAATGTATAATTATTAGTTTATCTTGTATCAAGAACCATAACTTATCTCTCAAGGCCTGTCTCAGTTTACAGCCATGTTTCATTCTAAAAGGATTCTCTGTGTCCTTGCTCCTTCAAATGAAAAACAGAAACACGCACTGTGCTGCCTACCAATGCAAGATTTGCATTCAACAGCTATGGAAACTGCCTTCTTATTTCCACAGACTATCTCTGTCCTTGTTCCTCCATCGTTATTACAGCCACAGCCAAGAAAGAATAATGCCACCTGCTGATTCCATATTTTGCATGTTTTTGGGATCAGAATAGCTATCCATACTGCTCTGGGATGCTGTGCCAGGTTAACATTTGGACTTGATGAACTTAAAGGTCTTTTCCAACCTAAATAACTCTGTGATTCTATGAATTCAGCGTTCTGTATATATTCACTGCGTAGGCAATACAAACAGGATTACTTACCAACAAACAAAGTTTCCAAATAGTCTCCTCCACTGATCCACATAACTCTGGATAGTCATGTGTGAGAACACATTCTCTGGATGTGCCTCCTCATGGACCTCGGGAGACATTGAAATATAAATTTCTAGACTGCTTACACACCTGCGTTCACAGATGTTTACACTCAGAACTGTCCAGTTCTGTATTTGGAAATGTATGGGTCTCTTCTTTCCATTTTCATACAACCCAAGTAATTTAAATTTAATTAATATAAATGTATTTTTTTTTTAGAAAGTAATGTATTTTCTATACATGGATACACCATAAATTTTCGCTCCAGAGTAAAAAGCTCTCCCTGTCTATCTTATTCAGACAAGTGTATTTAATTGAATTTAAGGGTATTAGAATGTTCTTAACTATTCTAATGTCTTCAAGTTAAACTCAGGCAGCAAAATTTAAAATTTAGACAGCCTGGTTTATTTCATAATTGCAAAACAGAAAATTCACCTCTAGTTTAAAAGCACATTTTGTCCTGCAACAACAGAATTCTCTTGAAAGAATGTTGCAAGCAGAAATAATAGTCAAATCATTTCAGTAATTGCATTGATATGATAGAAATTTTAATTTAAGACTAAAAGACACAGAAATAATGGMGATTTCAGAAGCTCAAGGATACAATAAAATGGACCTTAAAATCAATGTTAAGCGTAAGGAAGGATGAAAATCACCCCATCTTTTCTTAAACGTCTAAATCAGCTAAGGAAAAGAAAAGCTTTCAAGAGGAGGCTGGTATATTAGGAAAATAACTAACAGTGAAAATGAGTTTGGAACTAATCAGACAACAGTGAATAAAGCTTGATGTATACACGACAACAAGAATAAGCATAGTTTGCTGCAATCACAGCATTTGGAAAGATGTCTTCTTAGTCAATCAGATAGACACCTGCAATATCCCTCCATCACTTTTGGTTTCAGAGCCCAAAGACAGAAAGCAGTAAAAAATACTATTAACATCATTTGAAAAGAAAGATTTCGTGCACAAAGAGAAATGCTAGTAAGAATGTCTAAACTTTCTTTAAATCTGCATTTCAATGACTTCCAAGGTTCATGAGGAGGTGCATGCAGAAATCCAGAGTCGGGTTCTCTATGCAAAAGAACACATACAAGGATGCAACTTCATTTTAACTGCAGAATTTAATTAAAAATTTCCCTAATCTCATTCCTACATTAATGTTTAAATTATATACTGTATGTTTATTTAAACAGCAAAATACTGACACTTAATTCAATAATTACTTACGTATGTCACATTTATTGATATATTGATTTTCCTCATCTCAGACCCAAAACATGTTAAATATATAGCATGTTTGATATMATTTTAATTTGATTTCACAGAATGATAAGCAATTTGCATATACCCATTTCTATATCACTGGAAGTAACCAGGTTTATCAATTTCTCAAGAATGAAATACAAATTTGCAATGTATCAAGACTGAACATTCCTTACATTTCTTTTTCTTCATCTGCTTTACCCTCAGCTCTAACAAAACCATTATTTATTTTTGCTTTGGGTTTCGGCTAGTATGCTAAGTAAGTACAGTGGTTTCCTTATGCAATCATATGGTGACAATACTTTCAAATAAAGAGCCCTCTGAAACTACTACACAATTCATTTTTCATGTGCCAATTTGATTTCACAAGTGATTACTCCCAACCTAAAGAAGCAGAACCAAGTGCAATAATTTAAATCAGCTTATTTCCCTGCAATGGCAGAATAAATTTGTGAGACTCTAACCACAGTTGTATTCAATTATGCCATTACAGACTATAAAAGTTTCCATTTAAGGGCCTGAATGATTCCTCCAATAAAAACAAGGATAAGAAAAATAAATAGGTCAAGTTAATAATTCCAAATACTGTTTTGCAGTTAAAAGTGGCTACAACAGAATTTTGCTTCTATTACAGATAAATTAGGTTAGACAACAGAACTGCATTGAAAAGCTTTATAAGAGCATTGCCACAGAAAGGAACTTAATTCATATACATTCCACAGAGATTCATTTAATAAAGCTTAAATGTGAAAGGAACACTTGAATTTAGACTGACCTCATTATATTTTACTTTTTTACCTCTGTCTGGAGCCCATTAACTTAGGTTTCATTTAATTTATCATCTACGAAGGCATCCAGTTTGGGTTTAAATGACACCGTAAGATGAAAACCACACTACTTTTCCCAGTAATTTCCTCAAAGATTGATTGCATTTATTATCAAAGTTGTCTGCTTCATTTAAAATATTTCTATCTTCAATTCCTAATGCTTCTTCCTTCATATACTGTTTTCAGTTGGATGTCTTTAACATTATACAGGAAGATACTTTTACAAAGAAACTAAGTACAGCCTGATCCAAGATCACACTGAGATCCAAATCCCACTGTACAAATACTTTCCAGGCTCTAGGCCCTATTCATGGAAATGATCATACTTTCAAATATTTTCTTCATCCCTATATAAAAAAGCTTAAACCTAGAATCAAAAACCGTATTCCCTTGCTAAACTTTTAATTGAAGACAGGCYAAGACCAGCACTTCCCTACAGCCTGAAAAATAAGGGTAGAAAATCCCCAGTGTTCCTTATTACTCCTTAATTTCAGGAAGAATTCTGCTCTCAAAGTAGAAAAGCAGAAGCAAAAAAGGATTCAGTACAGTAAGCATAAAAAAACCAAACCAACTTTTCTTGAAACCAGTAGTTCGGTTTAGAAAAACTGCATTACATATGTCAGAATAACGTGGTAGCAACTGTAGATACTTGGTGTAAATCGAAGGGTTTCCATGTGCTTTGCAACTTCAAGTGATCCTGCTCAAAGGACTTATACACTCATAGACACTCAAGCAAAAGGCCTATTGACCTACATCCTATAGCACAGAATATATATACCTAGAAGCACTTTAATGTTTTCTAAACAATCAGTCTTAGTCCTGAGGAGAGCTATTTCTTTACTACTTGCTGAATTTAAATAAACAGAAGAAAGCTGGAACAGCTGCTCTTAAGGATCAGGAGTTTCTTGAGATCGCAGAGGTTTTAGGAGATAATATGCAGTTGAGAGGTGATGTCTGATATTCACAGAATGGTTGAGGTTGGAAGAGTCTTCTAGGGGTCATTTTGTTCAATCTCACTGCTCAAGCAGGGCCAGCTATWGCTAGGATATGCCCAGACTGTTTTTGAACACCTCCGAGGAAGGAGAAAATAACATCTCTGGACAACTTGTGCCACTGCTTGGTCATCCTCACAGTGAAAAGCTGATTCCTGATGTTCAGAAGAAACCTTGTGTTTCTGTTTGTGCCCATTGCCTCTAGTGCTGTCAGTGGGTATCACTGCAAGAGCCTAGCTCTGTCTTTGCTTTGTCAGGTATTTGTATTTGTTGATAAGGCCCTCTCCAACTGTCTTCTTCTGCAGGGGTCCAAGGGGTCTTTAGCATTACTAAGTTTTGCATTTGCATTTATAATTTAGTTTGTTCTTATTTGGCTAAGGCTGCTCCTTTACCTACACCTTAAAATGAACATGTACATTTCTTCTAGGCAAGGTTTCATATCTGGGGCAGAGTGGAAGAACAAAGACGTATCACCTCCACAATCACCGAATCACAGAATGGTTTGGGTTGGAACTGACCTTCAAAAGTCATCTAGTCCACTCCCACAGCAATGAGCAGGAACATCTTCTGCTAGACCAGGCTGCTCAGAGTCCCATCCAATCTGACTCGAAACATTTCCAGAGATGGGGCACCTACAACTTCTCTGGGCACMCTGTTCCAGTGTTTTACCATCCTCATGGTAAACTGAATCTATCATTCTTTAGTTTAAACCTAYTGCCCCTTGTCATATCTGAAAAGGCACTGCCAAAAAGCCTGTCCTCATCTTTCTTTTAAACCCTCTTTTAAGTATTGAGAAGTCACACTAAGGTCTACCCAGAGCCTTCTCTTCTCCAGGTTAAAAAAACACAAATATCCTTATACAAACATATCTCTATTTAAAATCACTGTATAACATTCCATCACCACTAGCAGTGACTTACTAAAAATATGGAGGGCAGCATGTGAAATTCCACAGACAGCTAAAAGCAAATTATACTCTTTTGGACAACACCATGAAGATTTTAATGTATTGATGAACGGAGATTGAGAACATCAGAATGAACCATTATGACTGCATGGTCCTCAAAAAGAATTCTCAAAAAGCTGTCAAAACACTGGTAAATCTTTAGAACATGTAAGTAGTATTCTGCTTTTTTTCCCCCTGTTGTAACTATTGAAAGAAATATATAATACCTGTAATACTTTGTAAATTCAGGAACTGAACATGGAAGGACCTACTGGACATACACCTCTTAGACTGAAAGTTTGCAATAAAAGCAGGATTWTTTTTTCCTTTGTTAAAATACTTAAACTGGCAGAAAAAGATACATTCAAACCTCAATACAAAAAACTTACTCTGATTTTTGGTAAAACCCGACGAAGTGTTTCTGCAGGATTCTGTCGCATCAGGACTGGAAGATTTGCCACCACACTTGTTCCTTGGATATCCTGACCAGAACTTACAAAAATATAAACATACATTACTCACTATGGTGATTACAAGCTCACAGGCTTTTCATGTAAGTAAAGAGAGGCTTTTTTTTTTTTTTTTTGGTAATAGGTGGTAGAAGACAACATTAAAAAATATCAACCATAAAAGCTATTATATAACATATAATATATGATATAAATCATATTTCTTACATGAAATGGTTACACTTCAGTATGCAAAGCTACTAAACTACAGTTTACACTGTAGTATACAAAGCTACACTAAAAATTTCATTTTTAGTGTAGCTTTCCATAAAAACATGAAACTTCTGAAAGACCTTTCAAAATCACAGGATCAAGGCAGGGGTCTCGTGGAATCATTTGTATTATAGCAATGCAAGGGATAAACTACAGGAAGAAAGTTTATATATATAAACTATATATATACAAATAGAAGATATACATGAAAACTACACACAATGTACAACATTTTAACAGAAATCTACCATTATTTCCTTTTTGTAGGGAAAACAGTAAGATGTACAGTCAAATGCATAGAAATGTGATTAAGAAAGGATTCAAAACTTGGTTAAATTAGAGATCTTGTATCTTTCTCCTCATTCTGTCTCTCTCAATGAATCCCACAATTGAAAAAGGAAAAGAAAAAAAAGCAGGATAGGAAGGAAATGGTAGGCAGCAATGAAAAAAAGTATGAGGTGAAAACAAAAATTACTCAAGAGGATAAACTCCTAGAATAGAATCAGAAAGCAAAAGGGTCTGGATGCCAAAATTAAAATTAAAACTAAACATAAACACATCCTTTTCCTTTGGCAGGGCATGCATACCTTTGTGTTATCCAGTAGTAATGCAAAAGGCCAAGGTAACTTGTAGAAGCTATTTAATTGAAAATTTCATTCATTTTGAATCAAGATGAAAGAAACCCTAACTGCTAAAAAATGCAAACAAAATGCTACATTTAACCATCAAAATATAAAGAAAAGAGAAGTATTTCCCTTTAAACCAGAAATTCTTTTTATCTGGCTTACTGCCAATTAAGAATGTGAAGCAGGAGGCATTTCAACACCTACACAGTCTGTAATTTTCCTACTGCAGATTTTTCTCCTATTTCTACTAAAAGAGCTGCACCATAGATTTTCTTTAAATATTAAAGACTTCAGAATTATAGCAAATTATTGCTAAAAGCTTGAATGTACACATTTTTTTACTAATAAACAAATTAAAATAGATGCTAAATCTTTTCTTCAGAGTCACAGTAAGCTCAATGTTATGCAGGCACTATTCCTTTATTAACAGTGCTAACTATATTAGAACACAACACAACCCTATACTTAGAAGCAATTTACTCAACCTCTTTTGTGCTAGCAAAATCCACATACCATTTAAATATAAAACTTCAGGACTCATCTTCTGMGTTCATCCTACAGGACATCCCAGCACTTTACAATGCTGGGAATCCTCATGCAGGGAGGAAAGCTCTCATGCCCCAACACTCCTGTTCTAACACTTTCTCCTTCTGCAACAGCATCTGCTTGCTGCTGGCCAGTGGTACCAGACTTGCTCGAACTGCAAGACCCATTGCAAAGCACTTTTCAAACACTTCTCAAGCACAAACACAGCACTAAGCCTCTCCCTCTAGCCCGTGCATTTGGTTTTACTTGTTTCTTCTACCATCATAAAATCAAGTCCACATAATGTTTGGGACACCTTGAGACTTAAGCAAACTTCCCTAGAAACCATATWCAAATATATGAAAGACAAAAAAGTGAAGTCAGCTTGAATTTGTGAAGGGAAAATCAATCCTGACCAGCCAACTTGACGACTGTCAAGCCAATGATGATTGRCTGAGATGGAGGAAGTTGCTTAACTCATTTTAGCAAAGCTGTTGACATTGTCTCCCATTATTTTGCCACAGATAAACTGAGAYGTACAAGCTGGACAAATGGAAAGTGATGTGCACTGAAAACTGAGTAAACTATTGAACTTGAAGACCAGCCACAGGTGTTTTACCTYATGGCTTATCTTACTGGGGGCAACTGTTGAAAGTTTTCATTAATGGCCTGGGTGATGGGACAGAGTGCACCCTCAGTACGCGGGTGACACAAAACCAGGAGGAGGGGTTGACAGACAGAAAACTCTGCTGACTCAACAAGCTGGAGAAACAAACTAATAGAGATCTTATGAAGATCAGCAGCAGGAAATGCACATTCTGTAGCTGTGACAGAACAGCACCAGGCACCAGTGGAGGCTGGGGTCCAGGCAACTGGGAAACAGCTTGGCAGGAAARGACCTTAAGATCTCAGTGGACACAAAGCTGACAAGGAGCCAACAATGCATTTTTGCACTGAYAAAGGTAGTTGACAGCTTCCTGGGCTGCACTCAAGACCATCACCAGCAGTTCCAGGCAGGTGATTATTTTTTCTTCATTCAACACATGAATTTCACAGACAGGCATCAGCAAGTTCACAGCAATATTTGAGCAGAAGCTTAGACAATAAAAATTTTTAATCTTGAAAAGTGAAGGCTTGGGGGCCTTATTTGACCTGTAAAAACTCTGATGTGAGACAGCAAAGAAGACAGAAGCAAGTTCTTCCCAGCAGTGCCCAGTGACAGGGTGCAAAGCAATGGGAACAAATTCAACACACAGGAAATTCCACTTAAAAAGAGCCAAAAATTCTTCTATGTCAGTGTTCATATGTTGGAATGAGTTGCCCACACAGGTGGCACACACTCCATCTGTAGGATTTAAAATCCTGAGTTCAGGACTAGACTCTGAATATGTTGCTCTAATTAACAACATTTTGAGCAGGGAGGTGGACTAGATGATCTCCAGAGGTCACTTCCCACAACTGTATTATAATTATGTTCAGGATATGTGTTGCCAATTTTGCAAACTTTCATAAAGCTCATGGAAGACAATASGATTTCCTACATTAATTTTTAAACCATTTTTTTAAAACAGTTGCTACAAGATTAGAACAAAGAAAATTTTTAAAGTCCCTGGGTACTCAATTAGAATCATTTGTGTCTGGAAATGGATGGAAGGACTACAGCTCYTTCTACAGCATGAAGAAAGATTAGTCACTGAATGTACTGCAAGACAATATTACCACAAAGGATTTTGAAAAAGAGAAGACAGATTTACATCTCTCTCTCCTCCATTCACACTAGCCTACAAAACACAATGACAGGAGCAGAATACCATATTTTAAAGAACACTGAGGTACAACGTTTCCCCAAGCTCTAACTAAAGCTTTGTTTGTGAAGGGGCTTTTCTTTCACACTGTGGCTAACTGCACCAGTTCAGCAAAAATTATTAGTTAAATAGGCATTGTTGAATCAACCACTGAAGTTGGTGCTCTGTGTAACTAGAAGTTCTGTAAAGCTGCAGGGAATTACAGTGTTAACACCCTGAAAGTGACATTATTTTGAGTGCAAGATTCTATAACGTTCTATGTTGCTCTAAATCTGCATATGTTGAAGACAGAAGTAAAAATTTAGCAACTTCACRGAGTGAGGGATTAGAATAGCAAGATTAAAAAAAATCAGTAAAGCATTTAGTAACTAACCGGGTATTAGGAAAATGAAATTCACAAACACTCAGACTTGAAAAAGTTGTCAAAAGCTCATGGGAATCTTTGACGACATTCATAACTCATCTGGACAATGTCTTGAGTAATGGGATCTAACATCAAATGACATCAGACTTGGAAGTTGGCTCTGCCTTAAGCARGGCATTGGACCAAATGACTTCCAAGGGTCCCCAACCACCTAAACTATTCTGTGATTGGGATTCATAAATCCTAGACCTAATTTCCTRTTTGTATAAAAGCTCAGTATCTGACAGGATTTAGCCTATTCAGAATGATTCCATTTTAAATCTCCTACCAGGATTTCTATTCTCCTGTACAATCTACTGTTGCCAAGGCAAACTAGAAAACCAGATAAATATTTCTGTCGATAACATAAAAGTGTGTGGCCCATAAGACTTCCTTTGAGAATCACCTTTAGTTTATTGTGAAGATTTTTACATAGCAATCTTTCTTATGCAGATGGGTAAACAGACTAAAAATTTATTACACTGCTTTCTAGGTACTGCTCTCGCTAATATAAAGGAACACTTTTAGGTGGATTTTTTGCTGTTGCTTTTGGGTGGGTTTTTTTTTTAGTTTTGTCTTGGAATAATTTTAGCATTTTAGTAAAAAAAAAAGGGGAAATCTAGAAATTAGAAAATTATCTTGAAATCACAAATACTGATGTGTCATTTTATGACTAGTTTTAATTTTAGTTTAAGGTTAATATCCCTTTGATAAGATAAAATTTTCTGTAAAAGCAAAGCCCTTTCTTTACACTGGTGTAAAGAAGTAACTTTCCTTTTATTTCATGTTAGGTATGCTTACATTTCAATTATACTTCTTTAAATATAAATTATGTAACAAGAGTGTCTGAACATCTATTTGACATTTATTGTATTAAGTATATTATAAACAGACCCAGTGCCATGGAAKATCTGTCAATTTATTAAAGTAACTTCCTGTAAGCGCCTCAGTTGAAAAAAACCAGACAATTGTGAGCAATGTCATTATTAATACAACCATGAATCTATATATTACAAGGGAGTAAATCCAGAGTGAATTAAGAGAAGGGACTTTAAGAGATTTCTTTAAAATAAGAAACTTTATTTTTAGGCTTCTTCAGCTTTCCTGAAAATAAGATAGAATAAAATAAATCTGAAAATATAAATCCAAAATAATATGAATTTTCAAGAACTCAGAATTCCTAATATCATAGGCTGAACATCTCCTTGCAATTGACATTGTAACCCTCTTCTAGTAAAATCTAATTTTCAAACCACTGTCTCATCTTGATCTCAAGATACACGTGCCTATTTAGAGAATATCTGAATAAAATCCACATGGTCTATATATTAAAAAAATAAGCAACTTCTCTGATTTTAGTACATATCTGAACACGTACCACTACATGTGAAATTTCTACTGCAATTAAAGTGAGARCTGAAACCCCAGATTTAACAGCACAGTAGTTCTGCATTCTTAGTAACCTTGTTTACTAGGTKAGGTTTGGTCAACTGAAGTATCTTATTTCTGTTTCCTTGCTGAGTATCTGTCAAAGAGAGAAAGGAGAATGTCTAACAGATACTCCTTTCTATTCCTGAACAAAACCAAATTTGTTTTAATGACACAGTAATTTCTTTCTTCCCATTATCATAATGAGTTTATACATTCTGTGAGTTTATACATTAGCTATTTTGAATAAACACTGAACTTTTCTCCCTTGAATTTTAAGAAAAGTTTCAGGAATGTAAAAAGTRCCTCAAAGGAACACATTTTTCCTCTCAAATATTACCCTAGTATCAACATTACAATCTCCTAGAAGATAAATGTTTCCTCTTCCATAGAGGACTTACAACACATACTGCATTTTGTATGGTTTCTGGGTAGAATTTGTTTTGGCATTTTTTATTCTGTGTCTGAATTTGAAAAGTAAAGCCAGTCTTTTTTACTTCAAGATAATGAAGTTTCCCATTCCTAGGTGATATAGCAAAAATGARCTAGGAGCTGGTATTATTTTTCATTCTGCCAGTCCTCATTCACTGACCCAGAATTTATAATTTTCACATTCAACAAGATTTGTCATGTTCACAGCATGCATTATGTGCTATAAGAAGTCTTCTGAAAAAGTACAAGGCCTGTAATTTTTCTATACCAAAATTAAAAAAGAAAAAAAAAAAAAAATCACAGATGCTAACCAAATTCTAGAAGGGTAAATTACTTCTGTTGACCTAAATTTCTCTTATGGTCTCATTTAGACACAGGATCTCTTTTCATTCTTCAATCTTATTTTTTTTTTCTATCACTGTATTTCATGCACACAGAGAGGAAAACTTTAAATTACCTAAAGACTAAAATATTCCTAGACTCTTCTTCAGCTTATGGGTCTTAATTGTGTGAGGTATTATAAACAACTGATCCAAAAGCTCCCATTTTATTACTGGGAGTGTTTCTATCATGCCTTCTCAGCCTTTCTGACTAAAKCATATTCCATCTTGTATCAACTACATTTTTTTTTTCATAGCAAAGAAATTTTCATTTCTAATCTAGCGGTTGTGGAAGCTGATGAGAATTTCTGAAAAATAGAAATCTGTAGTTGTACRTTTCAACCTCTCCTTTCTTAAACTGACTCACAAGCTCCAAAAATTGTTTATTTCAAGATTTATTGACAGGTCTAACAGAAGGTGCCACTTCACCTCAACCCTTGCTATGACTCTCCTCATTTAAAAACAAAATATGCTATGCTAAATCCACTTGCAATCCCTCTGCATGTTATTAAGAAAAGCACATTAAAGGTTAGGAAAGCAATTGTTACCTGGTCTTTTTGCCTATATTTGCTTGGCTTCATAAGATCTTTCTGCATCAGCAAGAGTTGAAGACGGTGGTAAAATAACTCTAGCGTTTTAAGAATTAAAGTACAAGAAGAATTTCTTACCCATCTTTCAAAAAAATCAAACTTCTTAGAATAGGCTTGTAAGCCCAGTAATAACAAAATCTAACATTAAAATATAGACAAATGGTAGACAAAACATACTTTGTATATAAGTTGACCAGCCCTTTTCAAAATCACAGACTGGATCAAWAGAAAATACAAATGTAAAAGATCCATAGAGACATTATAAATAATGCTAAGCACATTGAAAGTACAGGGTATGAGTATAGTGACTGAATGAAACACCAYAAGGAAAATAAAAATAAAAAAGGGTAAAGAGACCAAACCCAATGGTTTGAAGTTTGATCACTTCTTCTCTCATGTGCAAGAGAAACATATCTGGATATTTTATATATTTTATATAGATACACCTAGATTTCAAGATATTGTAAGTAGATAGGTATYATATTTAATAATACAAGCTAAGTGCATGTTCCGAATTGAAAAATGTAGGAGTAAAATTGTAAGCATTGAAAAATATATGTGAAAATTTGGAAACAATTTGAACCTTTAGCTAGAGAAGTAGCTTCATTGACAGCCAAGGGAATCTAACTGTGGGCTCAGAATGACTTCAAACAATTCATATAAAATCTCTATCAAATTATGGCTGTTATACTCCAAGGGCCTGATGACTCAAAAGAAAAAAGAATTAGAAAATGAACACAAAACTATGAACTCACTCCTCATAAGAGTTAGGTTTTAGACAACTCAGAAGTGGAAAGCTTTGCTGATCACCTTCTGTTCATTATTCAAGGAATACTCAAGCAGTAATATTCATATTTTCAAGTATATTGGACAGCTACTTCAGACTCATGCAGTTACATGCATGAGAAATACAATGTCAAACAGCTGACTCTAGTGCTGCTTTCTCATATATCAAAAGCAACCATAGACCGAAGGCAGCTTTCTGAGGTAAATACCCAAATAACTAAAACTGCTTCAATTTCAAGCTGTTCCTGATTCATGTTCTGTCAAACAAAAAAGCATTTTACTTGATTTACGTTCACTTTGGAAAGTAGAATAAAATTCAGCTACTTAATYAAATAGAAGAGTCAGAGTCATGTCTCAAACATTCATAAGATTTGCTCTCTCTTGGAGTGGACAATCAAACCAGGTAACACAATTAACATAAACAAATTGAAGTGGTGACACAAATATTTCAAAGTTCCAACTCTGAYAGAATAATTTCAAACAGTAGATAAAAATGAGCATTACATATAGAGACAACTAATCTGTATCTGCATTGTTATTAAAAGCATTATCAGCACACCATCAGAATCCTCCTGTCTACCTATGCTGGTTTTGGCTGGGGTAGAGTTAATTTTCTTTTCAGGGGCTGGTATAGAGCTATGTTTTGGATTTGTGTGGAAGACAGGGCTGATAATAAAGAGRTGTTTTTCCTGTTGCTGTGCAGGGCTTAGACAGAGCCAAGGCCTTTTCTGCTTTTCATATTGCCATGCTAGGGAGAAGACTGGGGGTGCATGGGAGGCTGGGGGRAGACACAGCCAGGACAGGTGACCCAAACTGACCAAAGGGATATTCCASACTATATGGCATGCTTGGTTTATAAAGTTGGGGGAAGAAGGAGTAAGGGGGGAACATTTGGTGTTTCTCTTTCCAGGTCATTGTTACACAGGACAGGCCCCTGCTCTCCTGGTGATGGCTGAACACCTGACTGCCTTGGGAAGCAGTGAATTAATTCCCTGYTTTGCTTTGCTTGTGTGCATGGATTTTACTTTCCCCATCAAACTGTCTTTATCTCAACCTGTGATTTYCCTATTTTTTAGCCTTCTGATTGTCTCCCAGATCCCTCTGGTGGGGGACTGAATGAGTAGCTATGTGGGGCTTGGCAGATGGGTGGGGTTAAACCACARCACAACTCAATTATGTTAGGTAATCATCATTCTAGTAACATTCCCTATCTTCAAAATCATTAGAAGAATCTTAAATAGCCTTTTGTCACACTATTTTTTCCTCACATAGTCATATTAATTTATTTCTAGTGGTTATCCCAGAAAGAATTCGACAGTCTGCAATAGAAAGAATAAATAAAAGCATTTACCAGTAATTCCACCCACATTAACTAAAATTAGTCCAGAATCATCTCTAAAGAAAGGAATATCTTTACTTTGAATGTATGTCAAACATGYTCAACTGCACAGATCCTTCACAGCATGTATTGAGTGCTAACCACAGGAATTTCTGGCTTATCTTTTCAATAAGTTGATATAAATATCATTCTATGGAAGAAAAAGTAACATGGAAAGAGAAAAATTACAGTAAAAGCCATCCATTGATACAATACCATTTGCCTGCTATTCCCCTACTCCTCCCTATGGTTTGTTTGTTACTGAAAAAGGACTGAATGCTTGGGATAATCAATTTTTAGTCTAAAATCATKGTGTAATATTAACACAATATATTATTTTCATGAACAACACTTTTATTAGGTGTCTGAAGAGGCATCCATGCACATGGATATCTACTGGAAGAATTTACCTTAAACACAGCCCACAGTGCTCAAGATACCAATGTTATTCTAGTGCATAAAGAACTTCAAAGGTCTATACAACTTCCATAGGGCCGGTATAGTATTTACAGATGTCACACAAACCATCTCAGTTGGTATCCACTGTGCAGCTCTCTGAAAATAATGAGAGCTTAAGGCAAACTCTCAGTCACAGCAATGAATCCAAAGAAAAGGAAAGTAAGATGTATCCACTCACAGGGGAAGGAATAGCATTTGGGAAAAAATACTTACAATACTTTACCAAAAAGCAGGTAAAGTGAGTCATGAACATCTCAAATGACCTATCAAGTACTAAAATCTACTTAGAGTCTTTATCAGCAGATGGGTTTTATGGGTATGGGGCATTATACCAAATAGATCCAAAAGCTGCCACATTCCAACTGTTCATTTAAAAAGACCAAAACCAACTTCTTCATTTAACAAGGAAGTAAGGTAAGATACTGAAACAGCTTTTATATAATGCCCTCAGAATTTGCAATAAGTATGTAAGATACAAAGATCTGTTTATTGGTTTTATTGATCTATCTACTCTCGAACACATAATTTTCAAGTAGGTGGGACAGTTTAAGTGATCAAAGCGCAAGTGTATTTATCTGCAATTACAGTTGATTTTTACATACTAATATGCATTTAATAATTTATGACAAACTCATGGTGCAAGTATTTTCTTGCACTACAACAAGCAAACAAGATCCAAAAGAATTTTAAGTAACCCTTAAAATACACCTAAGTTGKCTTTATATGGTGACAGAAATGAAAAGAAATAGATACACTCTTGGGTTAAAATCTGTAAAGAATAGTAAAGAAGCAGGTTAATTTTAACTAATCATCATTCTATTCACCATTGATTAAGCGGCTATTGATTGCAGCAGTTGAAAAAACCAAAAACAAAATCAATACTTGCCCTGAATCTGACTAACTATAATCTAACTTCTTGCTTCCAAAATGACAGAGAAATAGGTGTCCTGATCCTGAGCTTTGAAATGAATTTACATAAGAGAGATTAACTGTTTATAACAGAAGATTTTGATGCAAGCAGCAATGAGGCAATGACTCATGTTTTGCTATTTAATATGGACATAAATCCTCCCCCTAAAAAAGCTCAGCTACAATTTCAGCAGTGAAAATGGCATCTTTTCTGTTTTTTTCCTTCAAAGACRGGATTTTTACCTTCAAGCCTGCCCAAGAACGTAAGCAATATTACCATGTAAAAAGTGTATTAAGGCAGATGCCTTTCACAATTCTCTTTTACATGTTTATTCTGCCAGAGACAATACAATCAATTCCTAGTTACAACAAAAAATACAATTAGCATGCTTAAAGCATTTTCTTTCTGTCTCTAGCTGAGCCTTCTGAATATACTCTTGGTAACAGAAGTTACCAAGCAATTTCACTAAGGAGAAGGAAAAAAAAAAGCCAGTATATACTACTTTGGAAAATGTGACCACAAGCTGGTCAGCTGCACTTCTCATGCAGCACAAACAGTAAATCATCCCATTTTGTAGACATAAACTACTGCAAGCAAAACGCAATGTATTATTGAATGCAACATCACTTATGTTGTGCAGCTCTGTTAATCAATTGTGTTATCAAATTATCAAATGTTTTGATCCACCTTCAATCCAACTTTCCTGGTCTACTCTAGCTGGTAAAGAGAAATATTTTAGATTTAAACAAGCATCTTTGAACAACTTTTATTTAATCATAGCATAAAGTGGTGGCTCCAGTGCTTAATGCTGTTCTTTGTTGTGCAACAATAGTCATGGGGACCGAGCAGGGATGGGGAGAAGGAAAAATTAATTGATAACTTCCAAAATTAATTTACTGGCTTTACTTCAAGAAATGTGGAAATTTTACTGGAGGCATAATTGAACATTTGGACACAAAGCTACTCCCATAAACGAAAAAACCCAAGCTCTTCCAAAATTTTCTGTTTATACCTTTTCTCTTGAATTGTCACACAAAACCCTGCAGGAACTTTTGTAATTTTATTTAAAGTTACAATGCTTTGTAACTTTAAAATTAACACAAATTATATCATTCTGATTTAAGACAGAGTGGGGAAAGAAAAAAAAATGCAATTTTTTCACAATCAAATAGATTTAACTATAAAAAATTATGAGAAAAATGCCCTAGGGAAAAAAAATGCTGTATTGGTCTATTTCCAAATGGATAATGACAAGAAGAACGCATAAATTACTTTATTCCCCATTAGAAAGAATGTAAAACTATGCTCTCTGAGACTGCAGTCTTTTTTCACCACCATACCTTAAATTGGCCTAACAATGTGGGTCACCTTCACTTATATAATCTTACAAAAATTGTCAACTTGAAACAGAAATGTCTTAAGTCCTACAACAAACCCCCCTTACTATCACTCTGCTGGGACTCATACACACTTAAAATTATGTAATTCCATTCATGCCA
Organism: Malurus melanocephalus; assembly: GCF_030028575.1. Taxonomy (NCBI): domain Eukaryota; kingdom Metazoa; phylum Chordata; class Aves; order Passeriformes; family Maluridae; genus Malurus; species Malurus melanocephalus. The sequence continues at coordinate 95,654 of NW_026624275.1, forward strand.
GTTCATCTATCCCTGCTTACACACTGCCTGAATCTGAATTTTTTATGCTATAGCAAATTTAAGAACAGTGAAAGAACATGAAAGTAGGAATTACATAGAAACACTGAGCCTAAATTCACATGGTAGCATGTTTCTGTAAACAAAGCAACTGCAATTTTGGAATTATGCAATCACTAAGAAGTACTGCCTACGTGTAGTATGTTAAGAAAGGTAATATGTAAGGGATAGATGGGCAAGATGTTTCCAACAGTCAATGATTTCAGTAAAGCATAGCAATCACCCTCGGTTCTGCTCTGAATTGATACAACTGACAGGGAATGACTCAGCTACTCTGTACATGAGAGTTGTACACATTCTCAGAACCCACAGTCACGTAACATGGAATAAACAAAACTGCTGCTGGAACAACTGCTACCAAGCTACAGAGACATATCCAGAGCCTGTATTTTCATTTCTTAACATTAACCCCTCATAAGGTAATGTTTTCCAAACGCAGAAACATTTATTTGAATGGAAAAGAAGATAAATGGAAAGATTTAAGTAAGAATACCTGCACCATCAGCAGTCCATTCAAATAATAACATGGATGTGAAATATCTGGTACCTCCTGCTTGTGTGGAAGTGTRACGTAGAGGCAAAAACGCCTCAGCCAGATACATCCAGGAGATCTACCGGACGTTTTCATGTGGTTCTTTGTCTCTTTCTTCATTCTGTTTATTAATCTTAGAACAGAAAGATGTTTTTCTTCCATATACAGGGGTGGATAGGCCATAGGGAATTAGCATTCAAGGGCAAACAGTGTCTCCATGAGACAGCAAGGCTACTCATGGAGAGTGAAGCAACTTCAAACTGCACAGAATGTGATAGCCACATCAAACTAGTTTTTACAGACTGAGGCCTCCAAGTTAGAAGAACCCTGGTTTTCAAAGCCTGCAAAGGATACTGTTACTGTTCAAATTGGAAAGACAAATCCACAGCTTGATCTAGGAAGGTAAAGATACATCRGGGCAAGGACAGGAGAATCAAAATATAAGAATGCCAGTGACTCGTTAATTCTCAAAGGATGAATTTCAAGAGCAACTCAATCATAAACAATTCCCATCATTGTGCTTTTGTGTTACCGGTCTTTTTAAAGACATCTTTGCCTGAGGACATAACTGTCTTTGGCCACTTCTGGCCTCAGTTTTGGAACTTGAAGCAACCTTCTTCATCAGATACAGGAATTCTGTAATTGTGTAAAACAATTGGTTCTTTAGCTGTGATATTGGTTTTGCCAGATTACATCAACAGAAATCCTTCCTATAGAAATCACTTCAATTTCCTTTTCTGTTTGTCCTCAAGAACTATACAGAACTTCTCCAATACAAAAAGCTGCCCTAAAAGATTAAATAAAATGCTCCTACCAATGCTGGAGAATTTCTCAATGAATAATGTAGACCTCTTTGAGTTGCTTAGTCTCAAGGACTGTCTACATACCCATTCTGTTTTCCCAGTGAAAAAATTTCTGTCTACATGATTAAACCATTCTGGTTTTTTTTTTTTTTTCTGTGACATAAAACTTTGGGCTCCAAGACTTGACAGTGTTGGCATTTAGAGTACCAGCTGGTGGAACAAGGACAAAAACATCAGTATGATTAAAGTTAACTCTAAAAATAGCTAAATGAACAGTTATACAAGTTTACCCCAGAGAGCAGGATTAATTTTAAATCTCAACGAAGCTGTTTCTTGTCTCATTCCAAATTCTTCTGTCATAGCATATCTGCTAAGGCACAGATGCAGGCCCAAGACTGCAGTCCTAGTTCCTGATGTCCTTAAATTATAATCAGAATTTCACCTCAGTAAAACAACTTCCCTTCACACAAAGTTTATGAGGTGTAGCAATATGAATCAATATATAACTGATGTTTACAATTTTATCTACCTTGCCTTGTAGAGATTTAGAAAAGCATTTTAACAGCCCTGAATGCACTATCAGCACTAAGAATCATTCTTCTGAAGAGTCTCAGAGTACACAGATTTTTGGGACAGGCAGCGGTGAATGCTGCTGAACTGCTTCTAGGGAAAGGGTAGCTGGATCAGTAAAACTGCTGTTTTTCCTTTGTGTCAGCAACATATGGAGTTAGACTGTAGGGCCATAGAAGCATCATATGATGACACTGAAGGGCTTCCTAAGCCTACAATAAAGTACAATTACAAAACACAAGAAGGAATTTGCAAGAAAAACATGTTTACTGAATAAGGAATTGGTTGGATGTTCGATTTAGAGGATAGTGGTCATTGGCTCAGAGTCTCAATGGACATGAGTGATGAGTGGTGTCCCTCAGGTGGTCTGTACTGGGACCAGTATAATTTAACATTTTCATTAATGATACAGACAAAAGGATYGAGTGCAGCCTCAACAAGTTTGCCAATGACACCAAGCTGAGTGTTTCTGGAACATCATGAGGTTTAACAAGATCAAGTGCAAGGTGCTGCACTTGGATCAGAGCAACCCCTGGTATCAAAACAGGCTGAGGATGAACAGATCAGAGCAGCCCTGCTGGGAAAGTCTTGGGGGTGCTCATGGGTGAGCAGCTGGACATGACCTGGTAATGTGAACCTGGAGCCCAGAAAGCCAAATGTGTCCTGGGCTGCATCCAAAGCAGCGTGGGCAGCAGGGCAACATGACTGTCCCTCTACTCTACTCCCATGAGACCCAATCTGGAGTGCTGCATCCAGGTCGGGGCTCCTCAGCAGAGAAAGGATGTCAACATGTTTAAATAAGTCCAGAGGAGGGTCAGAAGGACAACTASTGGTATAAGCACCTCTCCTGTGAGGAAAGGCAGAGAGAATTGAGGTTGTTCAGCCTGGAGAAGAGAGCAGCCTCTTACAGAAGCCTTACAGTACCTAAAGGGGTCCTACAGGAAAGCTGAAAAAGGACTTTTTACAAAGGTGTGTAGTGATAGAACAAAGGGAAATGGCTTCAAACTGAGAGGAGGTTTAAATTGAATATTAGGAAGAAATTCTTTACTGTGAGGGTGGAGAGGCACTGGAAGAGGTTGCTCAGAGGTTCCGATCCTTCGATGAATCCACAGCCAAATCGGATGGGGCTTGAGCAAATTAGTCTAGTTGAAGGTGTCTCTGCCCATAGCAGGAGCTTGGAATTAGATGACCTTTGATCCCTTCTGACCCTAGCMATTCAACAATTCTATAAAAATTACCTAGAGATTGTTTTTCAATCACTAGCACACAACAGACATTATTTTACAGGGCACCATCATGTGAAAGCACATTCAGACTTGCCATAAATGGACAGCTTAATCTACTCTTTATAGAGTCTGYACCTTTGATGCATTCCATCACAACACATAAGATTTTCCCATCTACATCTTCATAGAGTTTCCACTGGATGCATTTCCAGATCCTGACAAAAACTAGTGCAATACTATCATCTGGCGCCAAATCAGGCAAAGGATAAAAACATAAATTAGTAATATTAAGCATAAAAGCTCCTTATAGGCACAGAATGTTTTTATAAACAATTGGGACCTTCTAAGGAAGGTAATATAAAGAAGAATTGTTATACTTACACATTAATTATGTGACATCTAAGATGAACTGTGCAACTGATAACTTATCTATAAATGCCAGTCCTCATCTAAACAAAAACAAAAGAAACTCACTCCCCTGCTGGGCAACATGGTATTTCTGTATGGGATCCATCACATAGAAAGAAAGAAATATGGGAAATATTTAGCTGGATATTCCTATGTTGAATGCTTCTAGGAGTGAATGATCAGGTTTTCCCAGGACAACAGAACAATTTTCAGAAGTTAAGAAAACCCACAGATTTTCYAGCTGTTTGATATCAAAAAAATACATCCACACAGCCACCTAGTTTCTCCTTATTATGTCATGTGCAAAGATATTCTGAAACACAAATATATTTAATTATCATCTCCAGAGAAAAATTTGACAATATATAAGGAARAGCTCCCACATCACAGCTCATGCAGACTTCCAGATCTCACATTAGGTCTATGTGAGATCTCCCTCTTATGACCAGGTGAAACACCTAGCAGTGGTGCAGCATGTGACTATAGCCTAGGTGGACTTCAGCAAAGACTGTGACACTGTTTCCCACATCTTTCTCCTGGAGAAGCTGACAGCTTATGGCTTGGATGGATGTGCACTGCTGGGCTAAAAACTGGCTGTATGGCTGGACACAGAGAGTAGTGGTGAATGGTGTTGCTTKCAGTTGGGAGACAGTCACCAGTGGTRTTCCCYAGGGCTTGGTATTGGAGACAGCCCTGTTTAATATCTTCATCAGTAATCTKGACAAGGGRATCGAGGGCAACCTCAGTCAGTTTGCAGATGACACCAAGTTGGGTGAGAATGTCACTCTGCTGGAGGGTAGGAAGCTCTGCAGAGGGATCTGGACACACTGGATCAATGGGCTGAGGCCAGTGGTATGAGGTTCAACAGGGCCAAGTGCCACATCCTGCCCTTGGGTCACAACAACCCCAGGCAGTGCCACAGGCTGGGGACAGAGTGTCTGGAAAGCTGCCAGATGGAAAAGGACCTGGGGGTGCTGATTGACAGTGATTGAACATGAAGCCACTGTGTGCCCAGGTGACCAAGAAGGCCAATGGCATCCTGGCCTGGATCAGCAATAGTGTGGCCAGCAGGACCAGGGCAGGGATTGTCCCCCTGTACTGGGCACTGGTGAGGCCACACCTCAAATCCTGTGTTCAGTTCTGGGCCCCTCAGGACAACAAAGACATTGAGGGGCTGGAGCATTGAGGGCAATGGAGCTGGGGAAGGGTCTCAAGCACAAATCTTATGAGAAGCAGCTGAGGGAGCTGGGGGTGTTCAGCCTGGCGAAAAGGAGGSTMAGGGGTGACCTTGTCACTGTCCACAACCACCTGAAAGGAGTTTGTAGCCAGGTGGGGCAATCAGCCTCTTCTCTCAGACAACAAGTGACAGGAGAAGAGGAAATGGCCTCAAGCTGTGTCAGGGGAGGTTCAAGTTGAAGATCAGGAAGAATTCCTTCACTGAAGRGATAATTAAGGCTGCCTAGAGAAGTGGTGGATTCTCAATCCCTGGCACTGCTCAAAAAAATGACTGGGCATGGCACTCAATGCTATAGTTTATTTGACATGGAGGAGTTTTTTWAAAAGTTGGATTCAATGATCTTGGAGGTCTTTCCCAACTTCAATGATTCTTTTTATGGTATTTTATGTCAAAGGAGTCATTAAATAAACAAGAGCTGATACTTTCTAGTCTCTGGTCATATCAACAGTATTTTATTTCACAGATTCAAAGTATACATTCAAAATTAGAGTAACAAGAACTAAATCTGCTTTGCTATTGACATGAGAGTCATCTGCCAGCTGTGACTTCTTGCTCACACTCCCATTTATAGTAGCACGAGCAGTCGCATTTTGTTCCACACTTTATTGAAAACAAGCACTGAAAAATCTGCTAGAATTAGCATTCATTCCCTAATCTGACTGAGATTGCATGGCTGCCACAGCATTAGTGCTGGTACACAAAACTTATCAGTCACATGCAGTCACATAATGAAAGGAGAGCTCTGTTATCAGAAGGGCTTTATTCAGCTTAACTTGACTGTGAAACTAGACACCAAGAAACCACACCTTCATAAATATCATAAACCAGCCAAACAAAGTGCTAAGTCTCAAAGACATTTCACCCCCTCCCAAGCATTGTTCCCATGCTGCTACTCAATTCCTGTGTGCTGGCACAGTCCTTTTTTAAAGCGTACCAAGTCCTGGATCACACAGTCTATCAGTTTTAAAACTAACCATAATTTTCAGGTTTTGCCTCAGATAAAGTCCYCAGTGTGCTGTGCAGGCAAAAGGGCAAACATAGCACAAACACTAGAAGAGTGATAGGACTGGCACTTACTGTAGCCTGAGGAAGAAAACTGAAACATAGATTTTTCTCTCTCCTCTCCTTTTTTTTTTAATGCTTCTCAAAGCACTATATTAACCCTTCTCTGTATATTCGCAGCTGGTTCTTCAGCTGCAGTTTCAACTCAGCAAATGTGATTAACAGAAGTATTTGCAAAAATCTAAATTTAAATAAAAGTATGTGACTTAGCAACACTTAAGAAGTCTACAGGTACACTTTTACTTTAATAGAATCCATATTATACTCATTTATTTATTTGCATAACACATTTAAGGTCTAGCAAATAGTGTACCTGTCCAACTAAGTAAATCAGAATAAAACTCTTATAAAATTTAAGTTGCAACTTGAAAAAAAAAAGATGGGGGAAAGGAAGAAATACTTTTCACATTACTATTTAAAGCTTGACAGTAGAGATGGAAGAACTATTTTCCTATATGTTTAGCACCATAGCTGGATCATTCAGTATACCATGTAAGCATCAGGACCATAAACTGTATAACGGGAACAGAGTAGCCAGTTTTCATGATTATGTAACACACACAAAAAATTGATACAATGCAGAAAATCAGCTGCTAAAGTTATATGCAAATGAAAGCTTTCATTTAAAATCAAAGGTGAGTTGCCTGCACCTACAGAAAAATGAAATTATCTGAAACTAACATGATCATTAAAAACTAGACAAAAAAAAAACCCCACAAACTTTTAAATAGTAGTGGTTTTGACATTCACAATTTACAATACATAATGTATTAAAAGATGCTTAGAATTTGAGAATGCTCGAGCTAACCAAGGATAGCTACAAGGAAGCACAACTTTTCTTGTTGTTGCTCTTGTTGCAGCATCCTAAATTCAGAGGCATTGAATTCTTGCCAATCTAGATAGAGTATCTATTGTGTCTTCAAAAACTCTGTTAAACGTTTCAGAAAGGGATTGTGCTGTTTTCTACACTGATAGATAGGCTTTCTCAAAAAAACAAAGCATACTATTTTCCCAAAAGGGTGAATAATTCAATCTTCCACCTTGATAACTCATTATTACCCTGTTATTTTGAGTAAGACACAAAAGTCAAGGTTTGGAAGCTTTAACACCAAGCAGGCACAAATCACAAAAATAAAAATGTAGTTGAATACAAAATCATACAGTACACACAACAATGTAAAAGACCTAGGGAAATCTCTTAGAAAAGTCCTCAGGAAAAAAAGTCCTCTGCAGTGCACATGCCAGTAACCATCCAGAAGCAGATTCTCATGAGGCTAAGAATACCTACTTTTGACTGTGTACCATGAAAGAGTGAGCTACAGTAAGACAAATTAATGTAAGTAATAACTCGAATTAAGCACCAGAAGACACAGAAACTAAGATTACAGTCAGAAGCTCACAGCAGGTATAAAAATTATTATCCCTAAGCTGCTTATTGCCACTGTCCTGGTAGAGGCCACAATGCCCTGAGGTGGAATGCAAACTGCTCAGTTGCTTCAGTGTGGTCTGGCAGCTTCTCTTAATCTGCTGATGGTTTTATGATAAGCCATCAATCTTGACACTGACATGGTCGAGATGCACAGCTATTTGTCCTTTTTCTTCTGTTGGGTCAGCAGTGTGCAAAGCATAGGCAGAATACAACTCTTCAGTGACTCCTGTTAGACCCTCCAGAAACCACCAAACAAACAAGCTGAAGCTCTAAAACACAGATCTGAGACACTCAGATGCCTCCTCCTTCATAAGTCCCTAAATCAATTTGATTTCAAAGAGAAGTTCATAAACGTCCCTGACAGTGTGGCCTAAGGAAGCCCAGTCCCTCTATGAGAATCAAGGTTAAATGAGTTTAAAACAAATTACAGTCTACTTTGTTACCACATTCTAATTAAATTAGAACTTGCTCAGTCTAATTGCAGAATGTTTACTAATTAAAAATGAGTACTCTATGCATCAGTGATTTAAAGCAGAAGTTCAATTATGCTCATGTCATATTAAAGTAACCCTAGCCACCAGGAAAGCTACTACATCCTCTCCTCTTGCTTGCAGAACTGTTCCTACATCCACATGATGTAGCAAATCAAAGAGCTGATTTATCTGCAAACTGATGTGACTAAATTATCAGCTTTAGCTAGATCATCCTATCAATCTACCTCATTACATACTTACCTGAAAAATAGTACTAGCAGAAAAGAGAAGACTGAAAGCAAAGACATTCTCTAGAAATGATAATGATAGATTAACATTTTAGGATTATCAAAATTACAATTCTCACTTTTGAACATGAAACCAAATTATGATAGATAACAACAAAAAAAAACAGTTACAATGAAATCATATCCCTATGGAAGTGAGATCTCACACAGGATCAATGTGTCAATAAACTTAGCACATGCTAAAAACATTTGTAGGTATACAATATACAATTATGTCATACATTAGGGAAGACAATGAACAGAAATTTACAAAATATGTGACCATACATCATGGCTGACACATACAAGACTCAGTGGAAATACAAAATAATCATTAGATGGTTACAAATCCATCCCAGATGAGTAAAACAATTAACTCTACAATCTCAAGAAGTAAAAGACCACGTCAGAAACTCTACAGTACTACTGGGAAATGAGAAATGAAGAACACAAGAAGTGAAAAGAGAAGAATGAACTCATGAAACTCAGAGAGTTGGGAAATTAATACCTTCTCATATATACAGCAAGCAAGAATCAGTCACTAGCAAAAAAATAAAATCTATCCTCTCCAACTCAGATGTCAATGTGCCCGTTTTCAGACTACAATAGTAAAAGATCTCAAGAGCAGAAATCTAAAAACAAGTATCTAGCAAACATGCAACAACTTCACATATAAGCAAATCCAAGTTCAAGGGTGAAGAGGAGAAGTTGGGGGCAGGTTTTAGAGGGAAAGGATGTGAAAAGGCAAGAAAGTGATTGGGTTTTTTTTGTTCAGAATGAAAACCTTTGAAATGTGAAGACTCTTCCTGAACTTTCCCAGAAAATCATTAGTAAACATTGGCTTCACTATAGCATACAAAGGTTTTACTGAGTATTAATCAGCTCCATTGCACTGAAAAGCAACACTGAAGATATTCCCCTCAGTAAATTTAAAACCTTCAACTTGCAGATTAGAGTGCAATAAGTAAATGACAATATAAAATACATTGTGAGACAAGCAGTATTTTGATGTTATCTGTAGATAATTAAGGTGAGATATTTGCTTCCTATTATTGTTTTTGTATATTTTTAATGTATATCGAGATAACATCATCCTTTCCAAAGGGGAAACTACAGAGATGTCATTAACAATTCATTTCAATCTCAGCAAATCTATTTCTATAGTCAGATTTTCAGAAAATGAAGTGGCTTTTAGGATAAGATCAAGGAGATTCCCCATAAGTAACAACCTGAAGGACAGTGAATAATACATCTGTGTGAGAAAATGAGGCACGGAAAGACTGGACTGACCTTACTGTCAAACAGCAACAGGCAGGGATATTGTATTCTAATAGATGGAAAAATCCCCACAAACCAAAGGTACATACCCTTGTGCATTTTATAAAAGATATTACCAGGGTTATAGACAGCTTTTAAACTCTGCTTCTACTCCACTCAGTACAGGGACAGCAATATGCTATTCAACTGCAAAAGCTTCCACGGGATTATTGTATTAACATACCTGGACAGTAAGCCTGCCTTACAAAACGCCTATCAAGCACAGTTGAAGGTACCTTTCAGCAATGAGAACAATGCAGAACTAAAAATGAAAGCTTCATTAAAAGAAAAAGAATGTTATGTCTGAAGAACAGCTGCTCAAATAGAGAAAATCAGATAATGATGTCAGCAGAAGGTCAAGGCCAGGTTGAAAAGCAATTGATAAGATAAAAGATGTGAAATGGAACCTTTTGCCATGTAAAAAGGTGATGATCTAGTGAAGACATATTGCTGGGAACATGATTTTTAATTGGAAAAAGAGCAAAGAAATTTGCTACCACATTGGGAAAGAAAAAGAACCTATACTGATTGCTGTGAGGTAAAAATCAGAATTTATACGCATCCTTTCAGTGTATGAAACACATGCAAACTGTTGCCTCTGAATTTTCCTAGAGTCAACAAACTGCTTTGATTGCTTGATTAGAGGAACTAAAAGCAAAGCAAATTTTTAAATCCTCTATTTCGTAAATTTCAGCATAAAAACAAAAAGCCACAAACAAACAGAAAACTACAAACAAAAAACAAACAAAACCAAAACAAAACACCAAAAATATCCTAAATACCCAGAAGTCAGTATCAAAAGCAGTTATCAGTGGACAAAAATGCTTACTTAAAAATAATGCCATACATCCCAAAAAGAGAAAATTAAATCATCAAGAATATCTATTCTGAATACTGAGTGCAGGCATAGACTAGAAAAGCACTTAGAACAGCAGAATAAGCAAACTGAGAGTGAGCTGCAGCTGGTTCTTCAATTACTAGGTATTGTTTAAAAATGCATATTTAACTCAAAATCCCCCAGAACGTTTGTACTTTCAAAGATAACTTACACAGCAGTTGAAAGACCCATATTTTAAACTACCAAATTTAAGTTATTCAAGTGGCTGCAAATACTTCCAACAAGAAGGAGATAAAATGAAAAAAAATACAGAACAGAGGGAAGTATTAACACAGTATCCTCTACAGTAATTTCGAAGGACTATAAAACTAAACTTTCAAGTTTTCTCTTCTGAAAGACCAAACACACACAGGATGCTAGAACAGCTCTGTTTTCAGCCTATGGTAACAGCCCATGAGTAAATATTCTCTCAGAGTGAGTAGGAACTCCCTGAATGACTGGTGTTGATAATAATAACACTCAGGGAATCTTGCAAAATCAACTGCAGGGGAAAAGATGATTAAATACAACTCTGTGCTGGTGAGGACCATATTAAAAGCTCAGAAACGTGTATACATGTACACAGACACTCAATTATAGGGTGATTTTTTTTTAAATTACAGTACCTGTTTTTTATGTTGCCTGTATGCTTAACATAGTTGAAGGAAAAAAAAAAMCAAACCTACTAATRGAAAAYTAAAGGAGTAAAGAGCAAAACACTAAAAAAAGCTGTATGTAAACACAATGGTCAGCAATATTTCACAGCAACATGTTAGGAAATACCTGAGTAGATAAATAGCCCTTTCAATATCACTGAGTTCTTCATCAACCGTCAATCTTTCTATTTCTTCTGGTGTCTGTCAAGTATGAAATAGAGATTATGAGTTTACAATAGCTTACTATTTCACCATTTTAATCTTCTTAAAACATCCCTTTCCTCACCACATATACAGGGACAGATTAATGAGAGATTTCACTTTACTCACTACATTTCTAGCCAACATTTTAAATTCAATCAAATAATATTGTTCCCCAGGAAAAGACTAAAGAATGTCAGAGAAGTATAGTTTCAAGTCAGACACTATCACTATTAAAGTATAAACAAGTAACATATAAATTAATCTAAATACCCAAGTTAGTCTATTTGCTCCCAATTTAATATTCTTATACTGAAAATATTAGGTCCCTGTTACACAGAATTTGAGACTGTTTATTCTAAAATTACTAAGAACAATGTTTCGCATCCAGGTCCTGTAATAAAACAAAAACTTGTCTATTCCCTAATTTGTGCATAATTGAAACAGACACAATTTCTAATGGATTTTAAAGCATCGTTCTATTTCGAAGTATATACCTTCAGGCTCCGGCGTACTGGCCTCTCTATAATAGTTAGTTCCTGCAGGTCTTCTATGTAACCAAAAATATTGCTATGACTAAAATCCATTTTGGAGAAGGTTATCGGACGCATGTAACAACTAAAGCCTTCGGCAGCCGACGCTGTCGCCGAGCCTCACATCGCACGGAGGGCGGCAGGACCGAAGCTCCGGGGCGCTCCCGCCGCCGGCAGCAGCTCCGGTTCGGCGCACACACTGCGGCAGCGCCCGCCGGCCGCCGCCCCCGCCCAGCCTCCTGCCGGCAAACTTTCTCCGCTTGGCCCGGGCGCGCAGGCAGCGGGGCCGGCGCCCGCAGCCCCGAAACCCCGCTGAAGCCGCTGGTGCCGCGGCGGTCGGGAGTTTCCAGCCAAGTTTCCCCTCGTCTCCGGCCACCGTTGTCCGCAGCGAGGGCGCGGGGACCGGGATGCCCCGGGCGCCAGAAGGGCACGGCGGAGTCCTCGGCTGCGGGCTCGCCCCTCACCGGCGGGGCAGGGCAGGGCAGGGCAGGGCGCGGAGCGAAACAGCCCCGTCGCGGCGCCCGGGTGCCGCCTCCCCGCCCGCCCCGGGAGGAGGGACGGTCGCTGTGGTGCAGTGACGCTCCCCGCCCCCGTCCCGCGGCGCAGCCACCCGGCTCTCTCCACGACGGCGGGTGGGTGAGTGCCACAGCCCCCGCCTGGGCAGCCCCGGCCGAGCCGAGCCGGTCTCCGGGGCGACGCGGCGCTACCGCGGCCTCCGCGGGCAGGGCAAGGCAGGAACGCGCGGAGGGAGCCGCCCCCTCAGCGCTCGGCCCCGCGCGGGGGCTGCTGCCCGGCCCCGCCGCGCTCCCCGGCCGTGCCGCCGACACCGC
>NW_026624276.1:0-26902 GCF_030028575.1 Malurus melanocephalus
GCCCCTCCCTGACCATGGGATCTGCATGTCTCTGCCAGCGGCTTCCATGAACATCAGGAGGAAATAATGGGATTGAAACACCCTCAAACATCTCCCAGAGCAACTTTGTCCCTGCACCCGGGGCTGGGCACTCTGTGTAGGGCTCAGCACAGCCCAGAGCACGGCTGGTGGGTGGGAGCTGCTTAAAAACTTTCATTTCTGGGGGTGGTGTTTTCACAGGCTAAAGCAGCTCTCCAGCCCAGACAGAACTTTGAGGCTCCACCACTGCCAGGTGGGTCCACAGCCAGAACTCCCGGCAGCTTCCCAGAACCACAACATCTCAGCAGCCGCTTTTAGACACTTGGCTGGGACTCCTGGAAAAAAAAAACCAACAACCCTGTCTGCTGTGGGTGTCTGCTCTGGGTGTCTCAACACGAGTGTGGCAAGAAACCCGTGGGTGGAAGGTGCTGGGGACAGCAGGGGTTGGTTTGTCCAAAGGCTTGGGGCTGCTGCAGAGCCCAGCAAGGCTCTCTGGCCACTGCTGACCACAAGGAATCATTTCCACCAGCGTTTCCATGAGTAAATCCCCGATTTCAGGTGTCTGGACATCGTTTCAGAGCAGGGATGTGCTCAGGGAGCAGCACTGGCGCTGCTCAGCTCAGGGCTGGTCATTGGCATCTCAAGGCACCGGCCTTTGACGAAACGCTGCCCCAGTGATGCAAATCAGTGATGCAGTTGGCTCGTCAAAGATTTTTTTGGTCAAGCCAGCACACTCTGAAAATATTCTGCGTAAAGACCTCAGCAGTTTTTGGCTTGGTTTGGGAAAAATTGAGTCACTCAGTGGATTTTTAAAAAATTTCTTTTTTCCTGGCGGCCAAGAAAATGTTGGTACCCTACGCAGAGGGGGATCCTCTTTCCTCCAGTTTAGCTTTTAATTGAAGACATGGAATTATCATTGAAATAAAAGCACTGGGGACAGCTGGGGCAGCACTGGAGCCACTTTTAGGAGACACCCAAGGTGCTTTCCCTGCCAGGTGAACCCTCTGTCCTGTGCAGGTGTCTTCCCTGTGGAGCTGTGGGAAGCTCTGCTCCCAGGAGGATGAATCACGGCAGCAGAGCTGGGTTTATTTGCTCTCAGGCTCCTTCAAAGGGAAGATTCTGCGGTGCTGGGCATGGTGCCACCAGGAGCAGCCTGGGCAGAGCACAGAGCAGGGGCTGGATCTGGGCTGGATTTGGTCTGGATGGGGAATTTGGGTGTTCAGTGCAGATCACCATGGACTGAAACTCCATCTGTGGGGAACAGAGGGAGAAAGGCCCTTCTAGGGAGTCACTGGGAGGTGGGAGGACATTAGTCACCTTCTGGGGGTCCCTTTATCCCTTTGCAGATGAGGATGGATCCCAGGGTAACTCCTGCCAGGGCTGGTGTGGGGTCAGCCAGGGCAGCTCTCAGTGGCTGACAGCACCACGACATTCAGAGGGACATTGCCACCCCCAGAAGGTTTTTCCTGTGGAGGTGGAAGTGCTTTCACCGCCTGTTCCTCCCACTCTGGCTCTGGAACTTTTTTGGAGTAGCGTGTTCTCCCAGTGGAAGACTTTTCCACGGATTGCAGCAAGCTGGGAGCTTGGGCAGGGTCTGAGTGAGGCAGAAGAGGGAGAGGATGGCAGCAGAGGGAGGCAGGACAGGCCGGGGGAGGGATGGAAGTGCTGGAGATGAGAATCGAGCTCCCCCCAGCCTCGCAGCCGTTTCTCCCTAAATCCGGCAAAACCCCCCAACAAATGGGACCGCTCTCGCCTCACCTCCGGCAGGACTCCTTCCCTCCCTCGCTCATTACAGCGGCGTTAATCACCCCGGGTGTAATTAGCAGAGGGGCGGCACCGCTTGGGGACCTCCAGGCCACCGCCAGCACCTCGGGGACAGCTGGCAGGCACAGCACCTCAAAAGTGGCCAGAAGAAAGCACAGAACCCCGAAAGCAGCCAGAAAAAGTGGTGGGACAGTCCAGCCCTCTGTCCCCAGTGAGGACATCATGTGGGACCTCTGGGCCACCACCAGCGTGACAGCTGGGGGACAGCAATCTGGGGTGCTGAGGGTGGCAGGTTGCAGGCACAGCACCCCAAAAGTGGCCAGAAGAAAGCACAGCACCCCAAAAGTGGCCAGAAGAAAGCACAGCACCCCAAAAGTGGCCAGAAGAAAGCACAGCACCCCAAAAGTGGCCAGCAGAAGTGCAGGAACACTCCAGTCCTCTGTCCCCAGCAAGGACACCCTGTGGGAAAGAGCTCCTGACCTCTCCAGCTTTGCAGCCCAAATATTTGTCACCAAGAGCCATCGCTGGTGACTCCTATGAGCCCAGGGTGCCCCGGAGATGGGTGGGACCAGCAGGGATGGGTGTGCAGACAGATCTAGTTGGTCCAGGACCAAGATGACAAATCCCGTCATTCATATTTCCACCACAGTAAGAGGCTGGCCTGGCTCACACCAATGGCATTTTGGGGACACTGCAGGGGCCACCCCAGAAMCATGGAATTGTTTGGGTTGGAAAAGCCCTCYRAGATCCCCGAGTCCAACCATGGACCCCACACTGCTGCACACACTAATCCACGTCCTCGAGTGCCTCATCCACAGGTTTCCTGAGCACTTCCAGGGATGGTGAATGTCCTGGGCAGCCTGATCACCTTTCCAGGGTAGAAGCAGCTCCAGATACTGCACTCAAACCTCCCCTGACACAGCCCGAGCCCATTTCTTCTCCCGTTGCTCCATGCGAGCAGAGTCCGACCACCCCCCGCCCCGACTGATCCCTCCCGTCAGGAAGTTGTGCAGAGCCAGAAGCTCCCCCCGATCTCCTTTTTCTCCTTTTTCTCCCTTTTCTCCCCTTTCCCAGCTCCCTCAGCCGCTCCTCAGGGGATTCCCTCTCTAGCCCCTTACCCCTCTTCAGGGAATTCAAGGCACAGGAGCCGCAGGAATGGCCCAGAAGAGCTGGGTCCACTCGTGGGGTGGCCGGAGGGGTCCCTGCCCAGTGTCACAGCAGAGCCCAGCCCAGCAGAGCTGAGTTTATCCCAGCAGAGCTGAGTTTATCCCAGCAGGGCTTTGCCAGGTCACACACCCCACGCTGCTGCTGACCAAGAGCACCTCTGGGTGTCCGTGCAGGGCTCGGCTCCAAACCCACCCTCAGCGTGGAAAACCTTTGCTCGCTGTTCATGGTGACCGTTCCCTGTCACACCCGGTCTGGGACACTCCGCACCCACCCTTTCCAGCCACGTTTCCCCAGAATTTTGGGCTTATTTTGGTCGGGATGAGGCCCCGCTGCCCCACGAGGAGGTGCCCGATGGAACGGGCGGTGTGGCGGTGGAAACACCCAAACCCGCAGCCCGTCGAGCAGAAAATGGATGCAAGGCACGGCTGAGAGCCAGCTTTGCTCGTGGTTTAACAACTGAGAACGCGGGTTTGCAGTGACTCCTTGGACCCACTGAACCCCCTAAAGCCGCGGCTGAGGGCTGCGAGCCCCACGGCCGCACGGAGCCCCTGGAACAGCCGTAGGTTCTGTCCCGGTACAAGTGAGGGCATGTCCCGAGCTCTTCCCAGCGCCGGTGCTTCCCTCCTGTTCTCCCGCTGCTTCTCCTGCCCGGCCGAGGCGGAGGGCAAACATCGCCTCAGCCATCGAGTGCTCAGCATTTCCCGAAGCCCGAAGCCACGGCGGGCACAAAGCGCTGTCCCCGAGCTGCCCCTTTAACATGGAGGAGCCGGGGCAGAACTACCGCTCCCAGCGGCCAGCGCCGCCTGCCCGGCCCGGGCTCCGCGCCCAGCGCCGCACGCCGGGGGCTGTAGTTCCCCCGCAACCCCGGCTCCGTGCGCAGGGGACGGTGCGGGGGGAGGCAGGGAGGGAGAACCACCCCGAAATTGTGTATGGTGTTGGTGGGGGGCGAGGAGGCGCCGCGGTTCCCCCCCGTCCCGGTGTGGCTCTGGGATAGCGGGGTGCGGGGCAGGAGGGGATCCCCGCTGGTGAGGGCTCGGGAGGACCGGGCTGGGGCTCGGGAGGACCGGCCTGGGGGGCTCGGTGTGGACATGGTGGGGCTGCCAAGGCTGGGGGAACTTGGGGTGCACAGGTTCGGGGACTCAGGATGCCCAGGCTAGGGGGTATTCGGACTCGGAGCACTCGGGGTGCACAGTTTTGGGGCGGGGGGGGCTCAGGATACCCGGCCTGGGGGGGCTGGTGCTGAGGGGTTTGGGATGTCCATGCAGGGGGGTACAGAGGAGTTCAGAGTTCTCAGGTGCCCGGCCTGGTGCGGCTCGGTGTGCACAAGCTGGGAGTGCCAAGGCTGCGGGATCTTGGGGTGTTCAGGCAGCGGGATTCGGGGTGCCCAGGCTGGGGGAGCCCGGGTTAGAGGGGGCTCAGCCACATCCCCGCCAGCCCAGCGAGCGCTGTTAGCGGTGCCAGCGGCAGCGCGGGGCTGTTAGCGGGGCTGCGCCCGCACTCCCGGCCGGGGCAGGGGCCACGCTGGGCGGGCGCTGCGGGCTGACCCCATCCCGGGCTCTGGGGCGGGGTCGGGGGCAGTGCCCGGGCACGTTCCGGTCCGGTCCGCTCCATCCCGTCCCGTCCCGTCCCGTCCCGTCCCGTCCCGTCCCGTCCCGTCCGTTCCCGTCCCTTCCCGTCCCTTCCCGTTTTTTCCCGGTCTATCCCCGGCCATCCTCGGCCATCCCGCCCCGTCCCGGCGGCGCTGGAGCGGCCTCGCCTTCCCGTGGTGCAGCGCGGCCGCGGCCCCGCCGCGCCGCCATGTTGTCGGAGTGAGCGGCCGGGGAGAGGCAGCGGCGAGCGGCCGGGGGGGGCCCGGCATCCGTCTGCATCCGAGCGCTCCGCCCGTGAGTACCGGCCCGGGGCCGGCCCCGCCGCGCCGCGGACCCCCGCGGACCCGCCCGTGGGCGCATATTGGCGGGGGGCGCGGGAGGAGCGGCCCCAGGCCGCCCCGAAGGCGAGCGGCGGCGGGGGCGCTGCGCCGGCGCTCCCGCCCGGCTCCGTGTCGGGGCCGCGGCCTGGGCCCATTGTTAGCGGGGAGGGGGCGCAGGGGCACCCCTGGGCCCCGAGCGCGGCCCCGCGGGCGCTCCGGTAACGGGGACGGGGGTTATTGTTGGGGGGCCGCGGGCCCGGCCCGGCCCGCACCCGCCTGCCCCCGGGCCAGGCCCGCCGGGGGCTCCCCCTTGGCCAGTGGGGCTCCCCCTTCTCCTGGGGAGGGTCTCCCCTTTCTCCTCGAGGGGCTCAGTCCCGAAGGGTCTCCCCCTTCTCCTGGGGCTTCAATCCGGGGGGCTCTGTCGCTCCGGCCGAGCCCCTGCTTTGTTGCCCCGAGGGCTCCGGGGGGGTGGTTTGGTTCCTTCCCCCCCGGTTTTGGGGAGGTTTCGGCGGCGTTGGGGGTCCCTGGAAGAGGAGGGGGTCGGGGCTGGCAGCGGGAGGGAGGAAAAGGCAAACAATCCTTTTGGATGTGCTGGGTGACCCTGGGGGTTTTGTGTTTGTGTGGGGTTTTTTTTTTTCCCCTTGTTTTTATCTCGTGCTCACATAACAACAGCCTCGGCCCTTGTGAGCCGCAAACTTGGAATTTTGAGAGTCTCTCGGCCCAACCTGAGAAATGCTCTGATTTTTGTTGTTGTTGTTGTTTGCTTTGGTCAATGTTTAATAACTTTGTTCGGAGCAGAGATTTTATTAGGCAGATCATGAGTAAGGAATTTCCATTATTCAGAGGGATGGAGGTGGGGTAAGGGGGACCGTGGGTCCTTTAGGGTTTTAATGCTGGTTTTGGGAATCCAGTGGGTCAGGAATTCAGGGCCGCGACTCCCCAGGTTTTCAGGAAAACACAAGGATAGCGTTAAAAGTTCTGCTAGGCCACACAGCTCTCAAACAATGGCCCTGCTTTCATTTCCAGTGGAACTTTCCAAAAAAAACCCACCCAACCCAAACTCCTCTACTTTGGGATTGAACTTTTTGAAACGGGCGTTTCCCACCGCGTTAATTCCATAATAATCTGTGATTTTGAGTGGAATATGGAATCAGGGCCGTGACGATCCGGCTATGGAGCCGAGCTCTGTGTGGATTAAAGCTCCTTTATTCAGTGTTGTCACCACCGGTGCTTTGAACTTGCTCGGAGATTTCACCCAAGTTTTTTTGCTGTTTGTGGAATATCCCATAATCCGAAGAATTTTGCCTGTAACGATAACGCGGAGCAATTCATTTCCACGCCGTGTTTTCATCCAGGGAAAAGCAGAGCCGCCTGCCCTGAGCGCGGTGCAGCAGCGTGGACGCCTTTGTTTGCAAAATCCGGGATTCTGCCCAGCCAGTGCTTTTACCTGGGAAAAGTTGACGCTCTATTTTTAGGAAGAGTTTGGGAATGAAAGAGGCTCCGGAGGCCCTGAGCAGCTGCGGGTTTGTGAGTGCCTGTGTAGGTGACTGCTCATACTCTCGGGGCTCTGAGAGCTTTGAATGACAGGATTCAGCTGTCCCGCCACCTCGAACACGGCATTCCCATAAAAACACGGCTTGGAACTAAACTTGAACTACCCACAATGCTCCCTTCCCCTTTGCTCCCTTTCAAAATGTCGCCTTTGCCAAGTTTTCCGCTCGTGTTTGGAGCTGCCTGGGCTGGAGCAGCCCAAAGAGGAAGTGCCTGGAGTAGCAGGCGCTCGTGTGGATCTCCTGAAATCCATTCACTGAGATTTTGTGGACCCTCCTGATTTTTACGATAACGCCCTTATTAACCCAGAAATTAATTAAAGGGTGCATGGACAGAGGGACTCGCAGCCTTTTGAGGGAGCAAAGGCTGTGGCAGTGCAACTTTGTACCTTGTTTTTTCACTGGAAATGGGCTTGTCACAATCTATAGATACTGGAAATTTTTTGGTGGGGATTCATAGTATCTTCCTTTGTTTGTTTTGCCTTTTTGTTTTTTTTTTTTTGCACTCTGCCTTGAGATAACTTGTAACTTCCTTTCGCCCCCCCCCCCTCCCAGATTTCTTTGCTGCAGTTAATACACACCTCAATTTGATGATAAATGAATTTCTTACCATTAATTACTTCATTTTTTTGTGCTATTGCATAGGAGCTTGAGTGCTTCCTGTGATGTTACTGAAGGATTTTGGTATTGTTTGCTAAAGGGAAACTTAATGGGGAAATGCCATTAAATCTAATTGTAGTCATAAAATCAGTCAGGATTTAGTCATATTGTGTTCTCAGTGTTTTTTCAAGTATTTGGGGAAGGTGGTGATTTCCAGACTCTTCGAAAGCCGGAGGAGTCAGTCCTGTTAGATGTCCCATGTATTTAAGTTGTGAGTGTATTAAAGCCCTGCACAATGGCCACGGGGGTTGTGTGTGCAGCACCAAATTATGTTGGAGGTGCAATTAAAAAAAAACCCTGATCTCTGCAGTTTTTAGAGTCATTTTCCCCTTCACAGTCAATTTTCCCCATCCTCAATCCTTGGGACAAACCTGACGAAGTCTGATCAAAGATAGGAATCGGATTTTTGTTTTGGTTTCTCCGCTGTTAGTAAACTGTTGTTGGGAGTTGTAGTAGTTGAGGGTTGTTCAGGGCTACTACGAGGAGCAGGGAGGGAACAGAGCTGCCTTTCAGGCCCTCGGAGCTGCTGGCAGGAGCAGGGCCAAGCTCTGCAGCCACCAAGGTGCAGCAGTAAAACATSCTGGSGCTGCTGGGCAGCTGWGCCACAGGGTTCTCAGGGCTCTACCACCCCAGTTTCATCTTCCGAACCATCTGTGGGGCTGATTTTAGATACCTGAAGTCATAAACTATTGATCTTTTTAACAAAGGTTCATTGAGAATTTCCAATGCCGTTAAAGACAAATTTGGCTTGTGTGTGAGCGTTATATAATGGGGAAAAACACTTCACTGTTCACACCTGTAGCGTCTTTATTGGTCTGATAGTCCTGTCTTAAAATAACAAACAAACTTTGGTGGTTTTGTGCTGCTGGGATGTTATCAAAATATTTGAAGAATAGGAAGTTGGTGAGTTGCTGTCAGCTTCATCTGCAGGTTTCTCTCCTGCATGCAGATCATTTCATTTATTGGGGTATTTTATTGGGGTGTTAAGTGCTCTAATACTGAAAATGTGTTGGAGTTGTCCAGTTTCCCCCTGGGGCAGTGGACAGTGGGACCAGCAGTGCTGGCTGTGCCTGCTCTGGAAAGTTCTGCTGAGATCCCAGGTTTAGCTGCTCCTTCTCCAGGGAATTTCAGAAAGCACGTCCATGTGCTTTGCTGTCTCCTGAGCTCAGGGTATGAGTTAGCAGGGAGAGCGCATGTTGTGTTTGGGACTCCATGAACTGTATGAGCAGAAATCCAGAATTTAAAGTTTGTGCTGGAAAAAACCAAAACAAACCCAAACTGTTGCTTTTCTACTTTGCTTGGTTKAGGGAATACTTCAGGATACAGTGGGATACAGGGGGCCTCGAGCGTTTGTATGAATGGGGGACCTGTCCTCTTTTGCCAGGTTCTGCTGGTGTCACTGCCTTCCATGGGGCTTTTTTCCAGCAGTTTTCCACTCAATGTGTTGTCCATTGCCGAAGTTGCCGTTCTGCTGGTGCCCCATGGGCATCCTGTGTATCCTATAACCCCATGTAGCACAGAATAAGGCATTTCTGTACATTTTCATGCTGTTTAGCTGCTGGATACATAGGGAGAGTGAGTGTTGAAGGAGTCACATTTGCCACAGCGATGTTCCCCTGCCAGTGACAAGATGCACGCGTTCTTTACCATGCCAGGCTGGAGCTGTGAGGATTTCATGTCTCTTTTCCCTGTGTTTCCCCCATCTCCCCCCTCTGCAGGTGTTGGTGGAATGAGCGTAGCGTGTGTTTTGAAGAGAAAAGCAGTTCTGTGGCAGGACTCGTTCAGCCCCCACCTGAAGCAGCACGCTCAAGACACAGCCAACCCCACCATGCCTGTGGTACTGACATCTGGCACAGGCTCCCAGGCTCAGCCACAGCCAGCTGCAAACCAGGCCCTTGCAGCAGGGACACACTCCAGCCCCGTGCCGGGATCCATAGGAGTGGCGGGGCGCTCCCAGGACGACGCCATGGTGGATTATTTCTTCCAGAGGCAGCACGGGGAGCAGCTCGGGGGAGGAGGCAGCGGCGGCGGCGGCTACAACAACAGCAAACACCGCTGGCCCACCGGGGACAACATCCACGCAGAGCATCAGGTAGAAACCACTCCCAGGTTTCCAAACTCAGCCCTTCGGGCTTGTCAGAAATGCAGCTTTTCATGGTGCTCTTTCAAGGCTGGAGCTGGTTCTGGTGAGGTTGGAATGGCACCAGTGGTGCTGTTTGTTTTCTCTTTGCAGGGGTGGTGGTGCCCTGGCAGCTCTGAGCTGAAAKGTTTCTGCTCTTGAGGRTGTTGTAATCCCAAGTCCCAGTCCACTCTCTTTGACAGTCAAATGCATGTTTACAAAATTCATCACTCCCTTTATTGATTTTTTTTTTCTGATGTGTGAACCAGCCTAGCTGTGACTGCTGCTGCTGCTGCTTTTCAAATCTGTTGCTGTAGTTAAATAATTCTTATGTAATGGTATTACAAAACTGCCAATGCATGTAGGTTGGGCTTTTACCATTCCCAATATTGGAAAACACAGTAGTGGAAGTGGCTGGGGATGGGTTTGACTGGGTTTCTTTGCTTTGGGATTGGGTTTTTTTGGTTATCATTTGGAGGGGAAGCTGCTGCTGCTGTGCTTAGCTGAACTGCGAAGAGCATTTTTAAGAGTATCACCAACCAGTGGTTTTAGGAGCACAGAGAACTTCTCTGAGCCACTCAGAATCTCAGAAGGGGTAGTGGGCCTGTCTGTTTACTAGAAGTCTTTTCAGCAGTTGCATTGTCAGTGGTGCTGGAGTTAAAGAGCTCTGTCTGTGACTCACTGCGCTCTGTCTGTGACCTGTAACTCACTCATCAAAGACGCACAAGTGCTTCCTCTTCTCTCAGAACCCCGCTGTAAGCACTTTTGAAAACACAACGATCCCCACAAATACTGCCAGGGCAGCAGACACCAAGCTTTTGCAACCTTTATGAACCTCTCCTGCCTCCAGTTATTTTCAAATTCTGGTGGCCAAGCCCTTGCTCCTCTGCTGTRCCTCCCCCCAGGGGATGTGTTGCCAACCAGACCATTTAAAAGCAAACATTGCAGRGAATTTTGCAATCTCACTGAAGGTAGTGCGTACATCAACAAAGAAATCAACCCAAGCACCCTGTTAATTTGTTCTGGAAGAAAARGCACATAAAATACTGCTATATGAGCTAAGGAGCTAGAAAAATACCRTTGTTATTCCCTTATGGGGAAACACAGTATTTAGGTATCACTTTAGAAGAAATAACTGCATTGAAACAGATGTGATTTTTCTGTTTAATACCAAAGTTTTTGGTTACTAGCTGTAAAGCTTGTTTCAGGASACATCAGTGCCAGGCTTCTCAATGTTTTAATTTGTGTAAGAAACAACTAGCAACAATTTCTTGTTTCTCTTCTACTGCAAACTTTCAGGTTTTTCAAATCAAAGCTGCCACGCTGTCTTGGGGTGGAGGTGCCTGGGCAGGGACTGCTATTGTTTGGGCATTTTGTGGCAAGATGACTTCATGAATTCAAATGATGTCATCAATTCTCAATCCTCTTTTCCTCCAGCTCACACTTTCATCTTCCTTTCACTGCAAATCCCTGAAAGCAAAGACAACAAAACTCGCTGGAGATAAGGGGCGTGGGGACCGGGCACTCCAGTCATTAAAAACTCCTCTGGTGTTTGAACTTTTTTTTTATTTAATAATGAAAAGACCTCAACTTTCACTGAAACAAAAGAGTCTTGCCTGTTCTGGAGTCTTGCCCTGTTGTCAGCAGAAGGGTTGGCCAGCTTGGTTTTCCTCAGTACTTCTTGAATGAAATGATCCTAATAAATAAACCACTTAATKAAAGGAAAGCTCATTAACTTATGCTAGTTTAAATGAACTTTTAAAGTCCTGTTGCTGTGTTGTCTGGAGGCAGGACACTGGTGAGAAGGTTGTGTGGACAGAACACCACTTGCAGGATGCAGCTCACAAGGTTCTGAGTGCTGCTCTCTCAGTTTCCCCTGTGAGTTCTGTGATCTGGAGGTTAGCAAATACCCATGAGGGCAGAATGAACCTCCGGGTTTTTATTTGTTCTGCTTCCTGTTGGGTTTTATATTGTGATGAATGTGTCCYATACACAGTCCCCATGATTTTGCATTCAGTGCTCATCTCTAAACCAATCTTTGTGCTTAATTTCTTCCAAGTCAGCTCCGAGGTGGGGCCCTCACTGTGTTCTCCTCTGTCTCAGTTGATCCCAGGTGATTGCTGGGTACTTTTATCAGCAATTACTGCTCCATCCCTGTTTTTCCATGATTCTCTGTTTGCCTCAGGGCTTCACTCCTGGGAAGCAGAATGCAGGATATGTGTAATCCTAGCTCTGCCATTCTTTTTGACTTCTTGGCCACCTCCACATCTGCTTCTCAAATTATAAATTCCTTGGAGCGAGGACTAATCTTATGCATGCAAAATGATTTAATTCAGTTCAGGCTTAGCTGGGGTAGAGTTGAATTTGGCCTGTAAGAACAGAAGTGGAAGGAAGGGCTGGGACATGCAGGGAGGTAGGGAATCATTCTGGATGTCTCCTGACTCTYTGTTTCTTATGGATACACTTTAATGACTGTGCTTTTAATTTCAGACTTTCAAAGATCATGCAGTGAGGGCCCAGCCTTGAAGACTGGTTAGGAGACTCAGTAGCTAAAAGATAATGGGAAGTCAGAAAAAAAAAATTAATTATAGGCTAATATAGGTTAATATCTGCCTAGAGCTTGGGAGGTCGTAATTAAAAGTAGAGGGATTTTAATTGTGGAATCCCAGGTTCTTTTTTGTTGCATGTGTAGACAGACCTGTGTCTGTTGGTGATAATGCTGCAGTGGCTTTTCCCAAATGATGGCATSGCATGGTGTTACTGAACAGCCAGGAGTGCCGTGAGTCACAGCTCAGCTCCAGTATCCTGCATTTCATGGTTTTTATTATTATTTTATATTTTATTTTAGTGCTGTTGCTCCTGGTCACTTTTCCTGTTGGCAGCTCTGGGAATTGAGTTGAGAGTGGCTTTAGTAGGGATGGCTGAAGGAAAAGATAGTGTGCTCCCAAGGAAAGGAGGAGAGAAGCTCCTTCCTTGTGGTGTCCCCTTGTTGTGAGAAGCAGGAAAGCGCTGGGTCTGTCTGTGTTTTGCTGAGAAACTTTCTTTTCCTGTTGCATTTTCYCCTTGTCTGGAAGGTGTGCATGGGGCCAAGTTTTTATATAAAATAAGCAATTAAAGATGCCTGTGTCATTTCACATATTTAGATATCACCATCCACACAAAACACATGTGTTCTAAGCTCCTCTTTGTCCCTGAAGACACTGAAGTAGTGGTGGAATCAAACTTTCGTTTTTCTACCTTGGTCTCTCAGATCTCCCAAGGAAAATCAAAGCTGAATGCAGCTCCACATCCTTAACCATCAAACTTCCATAAAAGACACTGAACTGTAAATTTTTCTCTTTTTAATCACAAAAAGCAGCAGGATGACGTGGAGTGTCAGGATCCAGTAATTCTAATATTCAAGTGAGCAGGTTTAGGCTGTCTGATGCCTGATTGCTGTTGGGCAGAGTTACCCTGGCAGCACTGGAGTGTTTGTGTGCTGTTTATCCAGCAAAAACCGTGGRGAGGGATCAGGACAGCACGTAGGTGTCGGGTCCAGGATGGTTCTAGATGAGTAATGGCCCGGGATGGATCTGTCCTGCTGATGAAAGGCTGCACAGATCTCCTCCCAAACCTAACCAGCCTCTGCTCCTCCTGGGGTGAGCGAAAAGACACTCGGCATATTCAGCTGGGACAAGTTTTCAACACTGAGCAGGTTTTCAGGAAAATTGGCTGGGTTTTCTTGGCTGGGGTCTCCTGTGGCTCATGTGTGCGTGTGTGTGATTGAACTGGAGTGAAGGGAGAGTTCCCGTGGTGCTGGTGGTGGGGTCCCTCTGGAATTGCAGTCAATGGATATACTTAGACTGTCRGAATTGCACTTGGGCAGTGTGGGAGTTGCTCGGCAGAAGCAAATGATTTCAGGCATTTGCTTTCTATCCGAGCATGTTTAATTAATAATTGGAGACAATAGAACTCTGCAGGGATGGCCCCGTTGAATGTGGGGAATTTTTCACATCGACTTGGTGAAGAATAGTGAGGACAACAGGGCTGGGATTGGGGTTTCTGCTCGGTTTTGCCTTTTGGCAATGTGACCGTGCAAGTTCTTCTCTGGGAGCTGGAATTCGAGTGGAGACAGAAGGTAATTTTGGCAGCTGCCCTTCTGGAGCACAGCTACTGCAACCAGGCTGCTTCCTGCCCTGGGAGTATCTTCATCTGAGGATATTTGGGGATGTTTGACAATGTTGGGTGCTGCTGGCAGGCACCGTGACCAGGGCTTGCCTGAAAGTTGTGGCAAGTCCTCTGCAAAGATCCTGGAATTAAAGGAAGCCCTGGTGTTCATTATTCCAGAGGGAAATCCTGTGTCAGTGACAGTTAAACTCTTTGGGACWGAGRTTTTGCCCAATCCCTGGCACTGTCCAAGGCCRGGTTGGGCAGGGCTTGGAGCACCCTGGGATGGTGGGAGGTGTCCCTGCCCACGGCAGAGGTGGGATGGGATGGACTTTAAGGTCCCTTCCCACCCAACCCRTTTCATGATTTCTGATGTTCCTGTGGGTCCAAACACTTGGATGTGCTGTCTGTGCTGGAGTCAGAGCCATGGGGTGAGTCTCTTGTCACACAAACCACGTGACAGCGCTTGTGGCTCAGCTCCTGAAAGTGCTTTCTGACCTCWGTTTCATTGAACCTGTGGAATTTTGATGGGAACTTCCTTCTGTCCTGGTGAACTGGTCAGGGCTTTCCTTTCATTGACACTGAAAGGGCCGTGCTAATTTGATACCCAGATAATTTGAAACGCAATTCCTTGATGAAATGAAATGTCTGGTTTGGCTGATCTGTTTCACAGAGATTTCTCCATGTGAAAGGAGGAGAACTGGAACATTTAATTTGGTTTTCTGCTTTGTGTTGACCTCTGAAAATTTCTCCTGAGGCAGAAGGAGCATGCATAGGTTGGCTTAGTTGGGTATTTCATGTTGGAAAATCCTTGTCATATACAGGGGAGAGAAAACGCTCTGAAACATTCAGAAAGTTCATTTGAGGCTCTATTTCCTCCAAATCCATGGATTTTGCTGTTCCTGTGATCTCATCTGCAGATAAGATCATCCAGTTGGGATTGCCCAGGTGACCTGGTGTGCTGGCCTTGGGATTTTCTGTGGTTTTATCTCCTCTGTGCCCTGCTTCCTTGCTCTGGTGGTCATTCAGAAGGAGCAAAAATACTTTCTCACTATTGAATTTACAAACTTCAGTGCTTCCATAAGGTTCCCAGGTATTTCAGTGAATACCTTGTGACCGAGTGTGCTTTGAGGAGAGGTTTATTAGAGAACTCGTCCTGCTTGTTTTCTCCCTCCCCTATCCCCAGCTTTGCYCTCCCCTTAGAGCTCCTTTGTGGTTTGCTGAGTTGCTGTGGCCTCCTTGTGCTTTTGCTGAGCAGGTTGTGATCCTGGGAGCATTTTTGGAAATGGGTGAAGCTTTACAGTGGATCTGAGATCCCCAATCCATCCCAATTCATCCCAATCCAGCCCCACAGTCCATCCCCAGTCCGTTCCCAACCCCCCCAATCCATCCCAAAACACTCCAATCCATCCCTAGCCCCCCAATTCATCTCCAGTGGCCTCTTCCTCAACAACTGCCCCAAATTTCTGCTGATGAGAAATCTGCTTGATAAAGAGCTGTTCCAGAGCATTGTCTCTGGCCTTGCYTGGCTCTGAGAACTCCTCCTTAGGTGTATCAGGGCCGATTTCTCCCCTCGTGCTGATGTCAGGCTGAACAAAAGCTCCTTTGTGTGGCTGCTGTGTGATGCTGCTCCCTCCCAGCAAAGAGCTGCTCCCGGCTCTCCTGTTACTCCTGCCTTTGTTATGGAGAACTTCTGGCCTGGGGCAGTTGTTTCACATCTGGGAGTGGTTCTTGTCCTGGTCACACTTTGGTTCTGGGGTGAAACTCGACTGTTTCTGAACYCTCAGTAGTCCTGGGTTGAGTCTGTCTGAGTGAGGCCCGAGGCTGCTCACATCTGTTTTGACACTGCAGTTAGACATTGCTCCATCCCTTCCTCACTTTTTTTTTCCCTCTGAATTTAAACCTGGGAAGGTCAGAGTGGGTCTGGGAGTGGAAGGAGAAGCCCCAGGGTCAGATCTTAGCATGACCCCCAGTGCTCGGACAAACTCACTGATCAGCCACATATTTAGGATAACTTCTGGGCTGAGGCAGTTGTTTTTTCATTGGGAACATTAGACTTCGGTTCTGGAGTGAAACTCGACTGTTGCTAAACGTGAGTTTCCTTTGAGTGAGGCCCGAGGCTGCTCACATTAAGCATTGCTGCAYCCATTCCTCACTTCTTTTTCCCTCTGAATTTAAACCCAGGAAGGTCAGAGTGGGGCTGGGAGTGGAAGGAGAAGCTCCCAGAGTCAGATCTTAGTGTGGCCCCCAGTGCTTAGACAAACCCATTGATCCAGGCACACATTTGGGATCACTTCTGGTTTAGGGCAGTTGTTTTTATTGGGAAACTCTGGCCGTGGTTCTTGTCCTGGTCACACTTTGGTTCTGGGGTGAAGTTAGACTGTTTCTGAACCCTCAGTGAGTCCCTCTGAGTGAGGCCTGAGGCTGCTCACATCTGTTCTGACAGAGGTGCCTTGGCACTGCGTTTAGACATTGCTGCATCCCTTCCTCACTTCTTTTTCCCTCTGAATTTAAACCTGGGAAGGTCAGAGYGGGGCTGGCAGTGAAAGGAGAGGTCCCCCGGGTCAGTTCTTAGTGTGGCCCCGAATGTGTGCACAAACMCACTGATCCAGGCATGCACCTGAGATGCAGAAAATGGTTTTCCCAAGGCATTGCCAGTTCCAGCAGGACRAAATTCAGGTTGTTTCTTCCATAATCCAGTATTTTTCAATCCTGCACCCCAATATGTGCCTGAGACATGGCAGGGTAACCTAAATTCCACGGTAATGAAGCGCTTCCCTGGGCGGATAAAATCGGAGGAAAAACATAATTAGCTAACGAAGGAGAGCCCCTGTGCAAGGCTGCCTGTGCAGCAGTTATTTCTGTCCCCTGAATCATTAATCAGCCTGGCCCAGAGCCAGGGGAAGCATTAGCCAATCTGCAATTTCAATGGCTTTTTGCTAATGGTAGTAGCGATTCTAACGATGAATCCTTCACTACAGAAATAGTAGTTAAACCACCTAATCCTGCCTAAGACTTGTGACTTCACATTCTTTCTTTACCCACTATTGTTACAGGAGAAGGCTAAAAATAGTGCAGTAATCAGTGGATGGGACAGCACATTTTAACCCTGGCTCTGCTTGTCAGTGGTGAACCTGCTGTGGATCTGTGGTGCTTTCCTTGCTGTCAGCTGGGAAATGCATTTTCCCTCTCCTGGATGCTGTGAATGTGTGTGGGAATGCACTCAGGGCTGGTGGTTTTTGAAATAACCTCCTGTATGAGCTGTAGGAGACAAACTGCAGCAGCCTCCCCCAGCTGAGGAGGATTTGTTGCCATCTGAAATTTGTAAACCTTCAGTTCATTTAAAGAGCTTTAACAATTGTGAGTGTATAAAACAAAGCATTCAAGGCTCTTCAAGCAGCTGTAGTTTTTGGTTTTCTCCTCTCCATTCTAAGGGTATTTCCTGGTTTTGATGGTTTTTGTTCTCCCTGTCTCGTTTCTGGTGTTCTTGTAGTAATGTTGACTTTTTTTGAGGGATGTTTTACTAGAAAAGTGTTTCGTTGGGGTTTTTTGGTGTTTTTTGTGTGGGGTTTTTTTTTTTTTTGTTTTTGTTTGTTATTTTGATTTTTTTGTTTTTTTCTTGGGTAGGGTTTTTTGGGGAATTTTGTGGCTTTTTGGTGTTTTTTTAATTGCCAGTTGAACAAGACTTCAAATGTGGAGGCTTAGTGGATGGAAATGTTATGTTCACACTTGCAGAGTGAGCAGGAGATCAAAGTAAATACCCAAGGAGTAATCCCACTCTGGAGGTGCTCTGGGTAAGCACTTGGATTGTCTGACCAGAGAGAACTTGGAATCTCCCATCTCCTGTTTTCTCACAGAAATAAGCAAATGCTGTTGGATCTTCAAGGCTGAGTTGGAAGGGGCTTGGAGCAGTCTGGGATGGTGGAAGGTGTCCCTGCTAYAAGATGGGCTTTGAGGTCCTTTCCACCTCAAATCAGTCTGGAATTCTGGGATCTTAAAACTGAGAAATCATGAGATTTCTCTCTCCTGACAAATAAAGCARAACATMATTTCTCACAYTGCTCTGCAGCAGGGTGGGACCTCCAAGCCTGTGCAGAGCAGGAATCCTTGGAGGCTCCTCSAGGCTCTCCAGGAGCTCCTCCAGCAGCAGAGGAATGAGCCCTTGCCAGGGATTTGAGGTCCCAGGAGCCAGTCATGCTTTGGTTTGCCAGGATGGCAGTGATGAGCTCAGGATGGCCCAGAATTCCTTGTGGAGCTTTCTGTGGATTCCCTGGAGGTGGTTTGCAGGACTGAAGGCAGCGCTGGGCCCTGTAATTTGCTGGAGATRAAAGAAATATTGAAATCGTCCATTTGCATGTTCCATTGCATGTTCCAGCTTTAGGAATTCCTGCCTTTGCAGGGCCCGTCCTGCCTCSGTGGGAGCAGATCCCTCCCAGGCAGAAGGGGAGCTGGGAGAAAAAAGGCTCCAGTGTGAGGAAGGTTGATCCTGGGGTAAGGAAGGGCTGGGAACAGGGAAAGGCAGCTCTGGAAATGGGTCARGTGAGGAGCAGGGAATGAGGGAATAGGAACCTGGAGAACTGGGACTGGCAGAGGTTGGCTTTGGTTGCCCTTGAACACAATTGGCTTAATGGAAATATCATTTAAACYCCCTTCAGTCACTGTTACCCCCAATAAATACAGATTTTTGCTCAACGTTCATTTAAAATAATAAAAAATAACCAAACCATAAACCCTCAGGCTTCATGGTGTTCTTTTAGAGACAATTTTGGTTTAGGTATCACCAGTATATTTCTTAGCTGGTTATTTTTTAGCTTCTTTTTCTCCAAAGGAATTTCTGGTTAGCTTTCTGTGGTATTTTTCTTCCTGTATATGTCTGATTGTTTTATTTCTTTGTTTAATTCCACTTGCCTTTTCCTTCCTGGGAAACATCACTTGTATAAGGAGCAAGAAAGAAAAATCCTTTGGGGTTAAGAGTGAAATTTAGCCTTGGATGGTTTTKCTGCTTTGTCTGTCCAGGTGAATGCAAATTCTACATAAATGAGGATTCCTTAATATATAAAACTGGTGTACGAGCCCTTGGGATACCTGAGATGTGATGCAGCCTTGCACTTGGAATTTAAATGTAAAGGTCACTTTAGCAACCATATTTGCTTAATATAAGGTGCAGTATTAGCCCAGATTGTTGACATTAATATTTACCTAAAATTCCAATTCAGGTGCTTTGCTGGTTGCTCTCAGGGTGAGCAAAACCCCCTTGGATTATTCTAGAATAAAAAGCACAGGGCTGGAAATCTGCAAGGTAAATTCCCTGTTGTTCTYCTGCTAATTTGTGAGCTCTTCAGCTGCCTGTTTAGTAATCAGAGGGACAGTTTGGGGCCCCGGCCACTGTTCATTGAATCCCTTGTGACAGGTGCCATTTCCCCCTGGGCCTGCTGCTCTCTGGGATCTGGGTTGGGATGGACAGGACTTCACAGCACCAGCAGTGCCTCTGGGTCCTGCTGGGTGCTGGGCTCTGCTGCTGCTGCAGCTTCTGGGGAATTGTGGAATCGTGGACTTCTGTGGTTTTGTGGGATTGCAGGTGGTTTGGGGTGCTGGGGAAACTTAAAGGTCACCCATTTTGCCTCTGCCATGGCAGGGACACCTTCACCTGTCCCAGTCTGCTCCAAGTCCCATCTAGCCTGGCCTTGGACACTTCCAGGAATGGGGTGTAAAATCTCTGTCCTAAATGGTTTAACTGAAACAGGATTTCACTTTGGAAGAACAAACACTATTCCATCCCAGACCCTCGCAGGGAACAATCCCTTCTCAATATCCCATCCATCCCTACCCTCTGGCACTGGGAAGCCATTCCCTGTGTCCTGTCCCTCCAGCCCTTGACCCCAGTCCCTCTCCAGCTCTCCTGGAGCCCCTTTAGGCCCCAAAAGGGGCTCTGAGCTCTCCCTGGAGCTTTCTCCTCTCCAGGTGAGCACCTCCAGCTCTCTACCCTCAGAACATCATTGTGACCCCTTTTCTCCTCATCCTTGGCAGATTTTTACCCCAGGGGACAGCAGCCCCTGTTTTGGGGTGTGCTAGAGCTGCAGCAAAGGGGGTTTGGTCCTGGTCCCTGTGTAGGGGTTCTTTCCTCCACTCTCCCTCTCCAGGGTGATTCAGACCCTCAGATCCATGGTGATGTCTGTGCTCATCATCTGAGTGTCTGCTCCTCTATCTGAAACAGCTTGGAAAGCTGAAATCTGTGACCGAGTGTGTTTAAGGGGACTCGGAGAGAGGGAAAAGTGTCTTGTCTGGGTTTGTGGTGTGGGAGGTGAGCAGCAGGCCCTGTGTCCCATGGTTCCAGCACACAGAACATCCTTATCTGCTGGGTTTGTGCTGTGTCCCTGTCTGGTACAGCTCTGTCCCTTCACAGGTGTTCAGACTGATGTGTGGGTGGCTTTGGGACAACGAAAGAGTTTCCTTTCGAGTTGTTGTCACTGTGTTTTGTGATGGTGAGGCTGGATGATCTTCTTTAAAAAGAAAAGTGTAGTTGTCCTGTGTGAAGTGGCTCCCTCCATGAACTGTCCTGTGTGAGGTAGCTCCCTGACATGAATTAKCTGTTTGAGGGGCTGGAAAATCCCTGGGAATGTGTTTGATTCAGAGCTGCTGAGAAGCTTCTGCAGTGTGGGCGGTTTGAAGAGGCCATCAGCCCTGAGAGAAATGGGTTTGGGTTGTTGCAGTCTGCAGGAGGGGGGAGCTGAAAGCATTCCATGCTTTTTGTTCTGCTGGAATAGGGATTGGGTTTCTGCTGCTGAAGTGGGAAAGGCCTCTGGAATCCCAATATGGAGTCAAGGGAGTTGGGAGGATCAATAGGGTGAAATGTGAATTGAGGCTTTTCCAACCTCAGTGACTCTGATAATGGAGAATGAGTGGGATTTGGAGATCTGAGAGATAGGAGTGTGCAGGGGGAATCCAGCTGTGTCCCTGGAGTGTGCAGGGTGAATCCAGCTGTGTGCCTGGAGTGTGCAGGGTGAATCCAGTTGTGTCCCAGGGGTGTGCCATGAGAAATCCAACTGCGTCCCTGGGGTGTGCAGGGCGAATCCAGCTGTGTCCCAGCAGTGTGCAGGGGGAATCCAGCTGTGTGCTTGGAGTGTGCAGGGGGAATCCAGCTGTGTCCCAGCGGTGTGCAGGGGGAATCCAGCTGTGTGCCTGGGGTGTGCAGGGTGAATGCAGCTGTGTCCCAGCAGTGTGCAGGGCAAATCCAGCTGTGTCCCAGCAGTGTGCAGGGGGAATCCAGCTGTGTCCCAGGGGTGTGCAGGGTAAATCCAGCTGTGTCTCAGGGGTGTGCAGGGTAAATCCAGCTGTGTCTCAGGGGTGTGCAGGGTGAATCCAGCTGTGTCCAGAGGTGTGCAGGGTAAATCCAGCTGTGTCTCAGGGGTGTGCAGGGTGAATCCAGCTGTGTGCCTGGGGTGTGCAGGGTAAATCCAGCTGTGTCTCAGGGGTGTGCAGGGTGGATCCAGCTGTGTCCAGAGGTGTGCAGGGTGAATCCAGCTGTTCTTGCTTTATCCCATGTTTTTCAGCACACAGCAGGTGTGATTGGTTCAGGGCCGAGGCTGGATTCTCCTCAGCCTTGCAGAGCCTGGTGATCCAGCAGTTTTGCTCCCGGTTTCGCTCCCATTTCTCGGTTTCGCTCCCATTTCTCGGTTTCACTCCCATTTCTCCGCGTGGCTGGCAGCGGATCCTGCTCTGGGATGAGCGCTCCCGCCGGGGAGGCCGGGCATGGTTTGTGAGTCAGTGGAGTGGCTGGAGCTGCAGTGTTACAGTGACACACATTCCTCTGTTCGTGTGTGGAAATTGCTCTTCTTGAATGAAATTTCTGTAATTCCCCAGTGCATCCCCAGCCTTTCCTGGGAAGGGGAGGGACGTTCTTGTGCAACAGAACTGCTCTGGAGCTCGTTCAGGAGCACAGTGCTCATGTCCWGAGCATTCATTTGGTGAGATGGGATTGCAGAGTGAGTGTGATGAGAAAGGAAGAATTCTCTCCAAGGAAAGCAGGAGCTCACTCCTGTGAGGATGTGCCCTGTGCCTCCCTCCCCAGAGGCACAGCCTGCCTGGAMTGGGTGCTGGAACTGGGTGCTGGAACAGGAACCTTGGGGTGCTGCTGGCTGGGAGCAGCAGTCACCTTTTGTCGGATCCCTTTCACAGCCATTGGCACTCCAGCTGCCCTCTCCTGGTGTGAYTGCTGAAGTTTCTGGAGCTCACCTCTCCCTCCAAGGAGCTGGGTTGTCACGGCACATCCAGATGTCAGGACATCGCTCCCTCGTGCAGCCAATTGAGCTTGGCGTTGTCTTCTGGATTTCTTTCAAAACCCTGCTTCGGTGGTGAACTGCATTTTCTGGCTATCACATCTCATCGGCGTCAGTGCTCATCTGGGGAGAAGTTCTCTCTCTGTKCACCTCCTTGTTTCTCATGTTTACACCGTACTGATGGAGCTCTGCACGTCCATGCTCGTCAGAGCTCGGGATCCTTAACACAAGCAGATCCCAAGGAGATGCAAGATCCTCTCTGTTGTTTCATTGCCACTCCAGAGGAATCCCCAGCTTTTGGAATCCAGAGGTGTTAGAAATTGAAGCCCTAACTTTTGGAATCCAGAGGTGTTGGAAGTCATGGCTTTGGCGCTGGGTTCTGCTGTTACAGACACTGTTTGTTCTTCCTGAAAGGGAAATGAAGGAGCCCTGGGATATTTGTGTGCAACGAGGTGAAAATGTGTTGCTGTTTAACATTGCAGGAGTCGAGAAATGGGGAAAGGATCTTTTAAGGACAGCCTTTGAAAATCAAATAAATAGATATGATCAATGAAGATAAAGGAGCTGTGTGACTGAGGGAAGGGACCTGAGGATTGGTGTTTATGTGCACTTTGAGTGCTCAAAATCAGGCACAAAGACYTGATTGAGAAAATGCTTTTATCCATATTTGTTAGGGTTGTTAAAAGAGAGGTGGYTAGGGATGTGACTGAAATACCTGTGGATGAATAATCTCTTCCATTACCTCACTTCTGACAGCTGTTGGAGAAGGCAATTTTTATTTTCTGCTTTTCATAGTGACTAGGGTAAAGGGTATTTGRGAAGGGGCTGGAGGCAGCCTGTTTCTCCTGTGTGCCATTGTCCTGCTGGAGTGAGTCCAGAGGAGCCACCAAGYGCAGGGCTGGAGCACCTCTGCCTTGAGGAAAGGCTGGGAGAATTGGGATTGTTCAGCCTGGAAAAYAGAAAGCTTTGGGGTGATCTCACTCTGGCCTTCCAGTGTCTGAGGGGAAGGATGGAGAGGGACTGGGGACAAGAGCCTGGGGTGACAGGAGGACATGCTTTCAAACTGTTGGAGAATTGRTTTAAATTGYRTTTCCCTGTGAGGGTGGGGAGKCCCTGGCACAGATTCCCAGAGCAGCTGTGGCTGYCCCTGRATYCCTTTGAGTGCCCAAGGCCAGGCTGGACATTGGGGCTGGGAGCACCTGGGACAGKGGGAGGGGTMYCTGCCATGGCAGGRGTGGCRCTGGAWRGGATTTAWGGTCCCTCCCAACCCAAACCTTTCTGTGATTCCACGGTGACCAAACCAAATACAAACACCACTTAATACCCTTTTGGATTTTGCTGGGAATGTAATGATCAATCTTTGGAGCAGTTTTGTTTCAAAGTTCCCGTAGGTCAGTCTGAGCCCTGGCAGATGATTTGTTCTGGGGAAGCTGCTGGGCACCCTCTGAGCAGCCTTTATGGGGGCTGTTGTGGTTTGCTGGGACATCACTCCAGCRCTGCTGAATCTCTCTGCAGCTTCTCCATTCCTCACGTGGCTCATGGAAATCAGAATTTGCTCTTTGCCAGCTTTTGTGGTTTGGCCACGGCTTGCAGCGCTTGCCATGAGTTCAGCTCCAAGTGCTGCACGGAAGTATTTGGGCTCGGTGACATTTGGGTGGCACCAGGCACGGAGCTGGTTCAGCAGCAGAGCAGGGATGGAGCTGGCAGGGCAGGAAAGGCTGTGGGGCTGCAGCTTTGGGACGTGCAGCTTTGTGTTCACTTGGTGTTGGTGACCCATGGGGCAAATGCTACTGCAGAGGGTGCCAAGGCTGAGACATTACTGACAATAACTGAGCTGAGATACAGTAAYGAGGATTTTTAAACTGGGATTCTGAGTGACTGACCCCTGAGACTTTGCAAATGATGTAAATATATATCAGGTAGTTTAATAATATATAGTTAATCTTTTAGAAGTATGATGGTCACAGAACAGTGGAAGAATTTAGACTGGAGGGGATTTCTGGAGGTCAACTGTGGTGCTTTCCTCCATCTGATTCTTAGATGAGATATACAGAATATGATCTTAGATGAGAGATACAGAATATTGTTTTAGAATAGAAATAAAGCCCAATCCCAAGGTCTTGGTCCTGGTGGAAATGGTGCTGGAGTATCAGAAGTGAGGGTTAAGGTCAGTGATCGTGATGTAACATTATAGTCACTGGTCACTGGTGGGATATGAGCATCTGAACCAGTTTTTRGGTTTTTTTTTTTGAGCTGGAATCACCCAGCACGTGTTGCTGAGCTCTCTCCTTCGGCCTGGGCAGGCTTTGTGCAGAGCCAGGGCKAAACCCAGTGTGAAAAGCTACAGCATCCTGCAAGGAGCCTGCCCYAGTGCAGGCATTGCTCAGTAAAAGCACTTTATAAACTGCTCCCTGCCCAGCAGAGAGGTGCCTCAGACCAGCCGGGCTCCAGGGGCTGTGTAAACCCTGAGCAGGAGGGGAGTAGAGAGTGCCCTGTGCCCTGGGGTTGGTGGCTGCTGGGGATATAATCARTGAAGRTAAAGGAGCTGTGTGACTGAGGGAAAGGGCCTGAGGATTGGTGTTTMTGTGCACTTGAAGCATKGAGTGCCCAAAATTCAGGCACRAAGACCTGATTTGGAAAATGCTTTTATCCATATTTGTTTGGGTTGTTGAAAGAGAGGTACCTGTGAGTGAATAATCTCTTCCATCACCGCTCACAGCCCCAGCATGGGGCTCAGCTTCTGCACTTTGGTCCCCAGTCCTGAGCTGGGTTTTTAAATTTGCTTCCTCATGTGAGCTCGACAGCTGCAGGGATGAGATTTGGAAGTGGAAAGTGAGAGAAGGGTTTGTTTTCTTGCATTTTCAACATATCCAGTCCATGACAGGCACCAATCTCTGCTCCCTGGGATGGGACAGGKACAGGGAAGGGCTGGAGCTGGGCCAGGGCAGGCTCAGGCTGGAGAGCAGGGAAAGGTTCTTCTGTCCCCAGAGGGTGCTGGCACTGCCCAGGCTCCCCAGGGAATGGTCCCGGCCCCGAGGCTGCCAGAGCTCCAGGAGCRTTGGGACAGCGCTGCCAGGGATGCACAGGGTGGGGTTTGGGATTTGGGATTTGCGGGGGTTGGGGTTGGAATCCATGATCCTTGTGGGTCCCTTCCCACTTAGGATGTTCTGTGGTTCTGACAACTTCTTTAGCCAATACTTTTAACTTCCTGCTTTATTTTCCTGCTCTGAATAACTCAGTTTTCACCAAATCCAGCTGTTGTGTTTTTCTCCTTTGTGTTAGCTTAGCCTGACTACATTTTCCASGTTTATCCGGGAGGCTTTCCTTGATTCCTGCCTTGACTCCCTCACCTGAAACTATCTCAGTGAAATACAAGCACAGACACTTGTGTTACACTTCGTGTGTCTTAAAAGTAATTGCTGYTTGTCCCTTTCTTGTTCATGTGTAAATCTAGCACACACAAATCAATCTGTGTGTAATAATCTGAGTGTATACATAACAATAAAAGGATATAAATGTTAAAGGTAAGTCATCCTCTGGAGCTCCATAACCTTGTTACAGGCTCTAATGGGGAACATAGCTCTCAGTTTGGAGCAGAAAAATGGCCATAAACTCTGATTATAATAAAAAGAATAGCAAATGAAACCATTTCCTCATGGCTTTTTCTCCCCCCTCTATAAATAGGTGCGTTCCATGGATGAACTGAATCACGATTTCCAAGCGCTGGCTCTGGAGGGACGGGCTATGGGAGAGGTAAGTGAAAGGCCTGTAGGAAAAGTTAAAAAATCCATATTTTGGGGGGAGGAGGAAATGAAATAGCAGATTTTTGAGGCTTTGGGACGATTGTGCTGCAGAGAGCTCTCCATGGAAGTGTGTGTGCGTGTCTGTGTGCGTGTCTGTGTGTATGAGTGTGTGTGTGTCAGTGTGTGTTTGTATGAGTGTGTGTCTCTGTGTGTGTGTGTGTTTGTGTCAGTGTGTGTGTGTTTGTATGTGTGTGTTTGTGTCAGTATGTCTGTGTGTGTGTCTGCGTATCAGTGTGTGTATTTGTGTCAGTGTGTCAGTGTCTGTGTGTGTCTGTGTGTCTGTCAGTGTGTGTGTATTTGTGTCAGTGTGTCAGCGTGTGTGTATTTGTCTCAGTGCATCTGTGTGTGTCAGTGTGTGTGTGTCAGTGTGTGTGTGTCGGTGTGTCTGTCTGTGTGTCAGTGTGTCTGTCTGTGTGTCAGTGTGCTGGAGCAGCCCCACCTGTGCCCCTCTGAATCC
The DNA here is from genome assembly GCF_030028575.1 of Malurus melanocephalus. Classification (NCBI taxonomy): domain Eukaryota; kingdom Metazoa; phylum Chordata; class Aves; order Passeriformes; family Maluridae; genus Malurus; species Malurus melanocephalus. The sequence continues at coordinate 25,870 of NW_026624276.1, forward strand.
CCTCCCCAGCTCAGCCATGCTGCTGTTGCCCATCCTGCAGGGAGCAGTGCCCGTGTGACAGCAGTGCCCGTGTGACAGCAGTGCCCGTGTGACAGCAGTGCCCGTGTGACAGCAGCCCGAGCTGTGGCTGGACCCAGCACTGTGGGTTTATTTTGGGATTGGGTGAGCTCAGGGCCCGTCCCGCTGCTGGCCTGCCTGCTGCCATTGTCTGCTGCCCCGTTCCTGCTCCTGGCTGCCCTTTCCTTGGCTCCTGGCAGCCAGGCCGGGGCTGTGCTGAGTGTTTGGAGTAACTGAGCAACATGAGCCGGGGCTGCGGGGGTGATAAGGGCAGGGCAGAGGCCTTTGAGCTTCACAGAGCCCTTACCAGAGGGATTTCAATCTCAGAGCAGCGAGGAGGTGCCAGATTTGGGGGGGAAATGCCCACTGGTTTTCATGGAAAAAAGAGAATTTWTCTGTTTTTAGTGTGATTTGAAAGAATAGTTTGTTACTGCAGGCTCCTGGAAGTAGGAGGTAGAGGGTTCTTTTCTTTTTCTTGCCTGGTTTGTTTTTCCTTCAGTAAGTCCCTTGTGGAAGGACAGAGGAGGAAATATGGCTGATCGGGGGATATTGATGTGTGGCAGGTCAGCTTGAGGCAGCACTGCTGTTCTGGACAGCTTTCCTTGCTGTGTCCTCTCAGGCTCAGGCTGGTTCATTTTCTCATGTTGAGTCCATTGTGTCTGTCACCCAGTGCATGAGCCAKGTCTAAAAATGAAATAAAATTCCCCAGAACCCTGAGGTTGCTGTTTTCGATAAAAAGAGCAAACCGGGATTATGGTATGGAGGGACTCATAGAGAAGTGCCCTCTCTGAGCTGAAAGACTCCTTTCCTTGTCCCCCTTTCCTTCCTTCCTGTTCCCTTTCCTTGTCCCCCTTTCCTTGTCCCCCTTTCCTTCCCTCTTGTCCCCCTTTCCTTCCCTCTTGTCCCCCTTTCCTTCCCTCTTGTCCCCCTTTCCTTCCCTCTTGTCCCCCTTTCCTTCCCCCTTGTCCCCCTTTCC
>NW_026624276.1:26940-35347 GCF_030028575.1 Malurus melanocephalus
CCCCCTTTCCTTCTCCTCTTCTCCCCTTTTCATTCTCCCTCTTGTCCTCCTTTTCTTGTCTCCTTTCCTTCTCCCCACTTCCTGCCCCTCCATTCCTTCTCCCTTTCCTTCCTTGGAAAACCATAATCCAGGGCTGGATTTTGATTTGATTTGATTTGAGAGGAGAGGAGAATCCCTGTTTTTCCAGGCTGGATTAATTTACCCCAACACTATTGACTGAGAGTAGGTGAAATTGCTGCACAAAGGAGGAAAGCTGACATTAGAAGTATTCCTGGAGCGGCTGCAGAGCAGCTGCCGTGGCTCCATGTGTGGCTCACCRTGGAATGGTGGGGGTGGAAYGTTTTGAGGAGATGGTTTGGTGCCACCTCGTTTGGGCAGGGCAGGAGGTTCGTGTTGAGCACTGAGAGCTCAGCCTGGCCGGAGCAGGTTCACAGGTCACAGCTCGCTTTGCTTATTGTGCCACGAGGTCAGGGAGCTGAAACACCTCAAGGAATTCCTGAAAATGCTGAGTTCTCCCAGCTTTTCATTGATTTCGGTGTTTCTAGAGGAGTGAGTTTGGCTTTGTGTTTTGGAGCTTTGCCTCCCAGTGATGATTCACTTTCTTTCCCCCCTTGTAATTGAGGTGGAAAGTTTTGGCAGTGGCATCATTTTGTCACTGGGCTTTTCCACATGCTGGAATGAGCCTGYTTTTCCAGGAAAAGTGACATTTCACCCCTCTCTTTCAGTTAAACCACGATTTCTTGTTTGTCTTGGAGTTTTTCTCCCTCAGTCTCGCAGTTTCCCTTTTKTATCCATTGAATTTTCTCTGTATCTCTCCAATGCTGATTTCAGGGGATCCAATAGGATCTGTGTTGGCTTTCAGGACCACGTTCCTCACCTACGCACTCGGATTTTGTGCAGTTTGGATGCCTTAGTGAGGCACTGAGGAATTCTTCCCCTCTTCCTGCTCCTGGAATGAGAAGGAAACTCAGAAAGTGAAACAAATAAGGAAAAGAGCAAATTTGATTTGTATTTCTTTATCTGTGGGGAGTGTCTATAGTCTTGTTCTTGGGGTTGATAGTGGAAACATCTGGAGTASAAAGATGAGAAAGAGCATTTCGGCATTTAGTGTCTTTTATCTTCTGGTTTTCTTGCTCCTTGTTAAGCACCATCGTAATTTCAGTGATTTAAGGAGTTTTTGAAGACATCAGAKCAGTTTTTAAAGGCCGATGTCAAACAGTTACATCTCTTATCTCCCCTGCTCTCAGCATGCAGATAATACTTGGAGATCAACAGATATCCTTATCTGGGAAAATTAGGAATGCTTTAAAACCCCACAACTCTGATCTGTCTTGGGGCTGTTTCCATCCTTGACTTCCACCCCCCTCCCTGCACCCAGCGTCATATTTCTGAATTTCCAGCGAGTGGGATCCCCCAGCTCTGACACTTCTCTGGGACTGAACACAATCCCTGTGAGTTCCCTTTGACCCCAGCCTTCAGGGTGGGACGCTGGGTCTCAGCTGTTCCTTGCAGAAATCCCATTATCTCTAGCTTTGTGACAGGGAATATTGGTGCTGTGGACTTGGGGACAGTGGGCAGCACGAAGGGGCTGGGAGGAGGAGTTTGGTTTGTCTTCACGGGTATTTGGGACCCTGGATTTAGAGCAGGCTGTGCTCAGTTTGTGTCTGCAGTCCAGCAGCCGCTGGGTGARTTGCTGCCTGAAATTTCAGAGGGTGGGAGGAGGATGGGGCACAGAGACAGGAGGCCTGGGAGGTGCTTAACTCCACACATGGAATATTGGGGGTAGGAGGGGCATTTCACCCTGCCCTGGGAAAGAAACGCTGATAAGAAATGCTGTGCATTTAACAGCAAATGGTTAATTATTTRATTAATTATTGCTGTGCTGCTTCTCTGGCAGGTGGCAGTGCTGACATTTGATGTGGGGCTGAGTGAGGGGGCACTGGAATTCCTGCAGCCTCTTGTGTTTGGGAAGCTGTGGGGCTGGCACTGCCMACTGGGTACCCCCTCCCTGTCCCAGGGCTCTGGGGCTGGCAGCAGTTTGGGAGGGCAGGGAATGTCTCAGGGTTTATGAAGCTGCAGGGCTGGCACTGCCAACTGGGTGCCCCTTCCCTGATCCCTGTCCCAGGGCTCTGGGGCTGGCAGCAGTTTGGGAGGACACAGAACACACTGGGGTTTGTGAAGCTGCAGGGCTGGCACTGCCCATTGGGTGCCCCCTGTCCCTTGTCCCTGTCCTGGGGCTCTGGGGCTCACAGCAGTTCGGGAGGGCAGGGAATAGCTCAGGGTTTGTGAAGCTGCAGAGCTGGCACTGCCCATTGGGTGCCCCCTGTCCCTTGTCCCTGTCCCGGGGCTCTGGGGCTCACAGCAGTTCAGGAGGGCAGGGAAGCTGCAGGGCTGCCCGAGTGGAAGCTGGCAGCCCCCGGATCCCCTTTCTCTGCCTCCCTGCCTGTTGCTGCAGACAAACCCAGCTCTGCTCTGCACAGATGGCTGCTTTTATCTCAATATTTGCCTTGTCCGAGGGGGATCAGTTTTCTCAATTTGTCCAATTCCTAATCCCATCTCAGTGGGATCTCTGTGCAGGCTCTGCCCTGCCCGCTGCTGGAAGAATTGCTTTTGTTGATGATGTGGAAGGYGTCCCCTCCTCCCTGCTCTGCTCAGTTGAATATTGGCCTAACTGTAAGTCCTCTGTAAGWGGGCTTAGCAGGATTATTTTCATACTGGATAGGGTCAATTTTAATAAAAACCAGGCAACGAATAAACGACTCTGGTTCTAAACAGCTGCTTGTTCTTTTTAAATTACCAACCTGCAGAACTGGATGAGAGTCACTTAAAATACCTTTTTTTATTTTTTTCCTCCATTGCAACTGACAACTTTCCCTGAGGAAAAACCCATTGTCTTGGCAGCCTGTTGCATAATTCAGTGCAGATGAATGCTGCTTGCTAACCCTCCACAGAACAAAGCCCCTGTTAGCATTTGTTAATGCTGGTTTTGGGGTTTCCCYGAGATCTGGAAATAGATCTGGAGTCTCCATGTGAGGTAAACATCTCTGTTGTGTTGGTTCTGTTGCTGGTGCAGAACTTGCAGTGGAAACTTGGGGAAGGATTGAGCTGGAGGGGGGCAGAGCTGGGGGTGGTTGTGCAGGAGCAGGGGARTGCAGGAGWTAATGGGATTTGGGATTTTTGTGACCTTTATGTGTGAYTCAGYGCRAAACACAGAAKGTTTTGGGGTGCAGCTCWGYGGGATTGGGTTGGTAAAGGATTGTWTTCTTYAGGAAAGGGGGAAAAGGGGAGTGGGGGAAGCGGGGAAGGGCTGAGGTGGCTTCAGTCACCCTCCAGCAGGGAAATGGCACTGCAGAGCCGCCTGTGCGGGTTTGAGAGAASCCCAGAGCACTTTGAGTGGGAAGGGACCCTAAATCCCATCCAGTTCCACCCCAGGGACCCCTCCCACTGTCCCAGGCTGCTCCCAGCCCCAATGTCCAGCCTGGCCTTGGGCACTCAAAGGGATCCAGGGGCAGCCACAGCTGCTCTGGGAATTCCATCCCAGCCCCTCCCCACCCTCCCAGGGAACAATCCCTTCCCAATATCCCATCCATCCCTGCCCTCTGGCACTGGGAAGCCATTCCCTGTGTCCTGTCCCTCCAGCCCTTGGCCCCAGTCCCTCTCGTTTATCCTTGAAAAGAAAATCATGGAATTGATAAGGTTGGAAAATGTTCTATTCTGCTCATTCTTTCCAGTCTCCTTCCTGCAACCCCATCCCTCTCCTGTCCTTTATTTTCAAAATCCTCTTCGGGAGGGTGGGGAGGGGCTGGRATGGAATTCCCAGAGCAGCTGTGGTTGCCCCTGGATCCCTTTGAGTGCCCAAGGCCAGGCTGGACATTGGGGCTGGGAGCACCTGGGACAGTGGGAGGGGTCCCTGCCATGGCAGGGGTGGGATGGGATGGGGTCTGAGGTCCTTTCCAGCCCAAACCATTGCATGATTTCATGATTGGAGCTCTGGCTGCAGAGCACTTTGTGTCTTGCGCTGTGAGGAGTTCACAGAAAAAATCAGAATTGTTTTATTGCAGCAAAAATTCGGTTTAATTGCAGCTGAAATTTGGCTCAATCAGTTTGTGTCACTTCCTCTTCAAAATTCCTTGAAACACCCTGAGAAGTAGAATTCTTATATTTACAGTGTGGCAGCAGCAGGAGATAAAAAAGCTGCTTTTTAAGGACTRTGGGAATGACAAAAGCTCAGAAATTTCAGGACACCTGAGCTTTGTTTGTGTTTATAAATCCTAGAGCAGTGGCTTGGCTTTCCCCTCCCTCCATCCTCCCAGTACAGCTGGAGGAGCAGGTTCAACCCAAATCCATGTGTTTGCCAGTGGGTGCTGCTCCTGGGAGTCTSTGCCCTCACATTGGAGCATTTTGGGATTGCACAAAGAGCAGCACGGTCCCTGCTTTTATCCTTCAGCCTGGAGAATCACAGGCAGCCCACACCATGTTGAGGGGGTGAGGAGAAATCCTGCCTGGAATTGGTCTGGAAAGTAAAGGATTTGGTGAACAAATACTTCTTTCTGAGTTGAGGAGGAAATGGAGAGCACAACTTTGGTTTAAACCAGCACCCTGGGAGCTGTGAAATCAGCTCTTCTGCTTCCTCCAGCAGCTGATTTAATCAAATTCAGCTTTAAATTTGCACATCTGCTGCTGGAGTTACCAGGAGTTGGTATCAGGCAGGATATTGGAGTTGATATCAATCAAGATACTGAGGTTGATCTCAGTCAGGATAYTGAAGTTGATATCAGTCAGAATATTGGATTTTATATCAGGATACTGAGGTTGATCTCAGTCAGGATATTGAAATGAATCTCAGTCAGGGTATTGAGGTTGATATCAATTCTGATATTGAGGTTGATCTCAATCAGGATTTATCACTACTCTTGATGCAGATGGGAGATCCCCAGATGTGGTAATTCATGTTTGTTCTGTGGTAATTTCATAGATTCAGGTATTTTTCATCTTCCACTTCACTGAGTTTTATCCCAGCTTCAGGCAAGACTCATTTCTTGCTGAATGTGCTGTGGTTTCATCCCTCCCTGTCCATCCATCCATCCATCCATCCATCCATCCATCCATCCATCCATCCATCCATCCATCCATCCATCCATCCATCCATCCATCCATCCATCCATCCAATTTACTGGAATTTTCTCCCCTGGCCATCTCAGGGTCCATAATTCCCGTGTGGAGGTGCCTCTAGCTGGGGTTTCCTGGTGAGGCTGTTCCCAACCCCCCATCCGAGACAGTACCCCGTGTTCCCTGTGCCATCCCTGACCCCCAGAGCTGTCAGCCCCGGGCTCTCCCAGTCCCAGCACGGCTCTGTCCCATTCCCAGTGAGCTTTTCCCATTCCTGCAGCCCCAACAGGTGGCAGCTGCTGGCCCAGAGCTGCCCAATCCCATCAGTGTTCCCAAGCAACCTCTGAGCAGGAGAATCCTCAGGGACAATTGGGATCTCCTGGCACCTCCTGAGCTTTTCTATCCCATCTTTTCCATCCCCAGCTCCTGTTGGGAGGCAGGAATTTGTGCTGGGAGCTCCCAGCAAATGTTTGGATCCTGATCTTTTCCTCCTCCTTTATTTTTTCTTGGAAGTGTGGAGAGCCTGGAGAGTGTCAGTGGTGTGAGTGTCTGACATGTGTGAGCTTCCTGGAGCTTGTAAGAAAATAAGGAATAAATAGAAAGCAATAATAAAAACAGAAAATGGGGGGGGTGGAATTGTTCCCTGAGTTTTCACCCTGGAGAATATAAATATTTGATAAATATTTGGTTTATTAAAGATGTACCAGTTGTGTTTAATGATTGATTCCTGATTGGAGGGAGACGCTTATGGTTTCTGTTTGCATTTTATACTTATTTTAATCATGCTTTGCTTTGTTTTGTTCTTCTTTTTTGTTTGTTTTGTTTTTGTTTTTTTTTTTTTAATTGCAGCAGCTGTTGCCGGGTAAAAAGTTTTGGGAATCTGATGATTCCAGCAAAGATGGACCAAAAGGGATATTTCTGGGAGATCAGTGGAGAGACAGTGCTTGGGGAACATCAGGTAGCTCAATTATTTCCTTAATTTAGTTGGGGTTGAATACAGAAATGTGCAATTTATTTACTCAGRGTAAAACTGGCCAGCTTTGGAAAGATTTTAAAACCCTGGTTTTTAAAACATCTGGTTTCTGTAAGAAAGAAGTAAACAGAAAAACCTCACATTGGGATAAAATTCAGATATCCATAGATGTCAAAACATTGTCCCGTGTGTATAAATACATGGAAATTCGTGTTTATCTGCTTAAAAATCTGAAATTGCCTTAAAATTTCAATTTCCGATGYGGTTTCTGTCTTGCGATGTATGAGCTGAAAGTTTGAACAAAGATATTGGAGAAAAAGATGAATTTAAAAAAAAACCCTTCTTTTTTTTTAAATACTAAACCAACCAGCCAAAACCCAGCACTCAGTTAAAAAAAAAAAAAAAAAAGATGTTTTGAATTAATGGTCTTGAGTTAAATCTGCCAAGGATTTGCTTCTTGCATCAGAGATTGTCCCTGATTTTGGACTTGAAGGGAGAGCAACATCCTAAAAAAGAAAAAAAAATGTATGTTTTTAATTAATATTGAATTTTATCTGCCAAGGATTTTGTTCTTGGCTCAGAGACTGTCCCTGATTTTGAATTTTGGGGGACAATATTCATGTTGGTTTTAGGAAAAAAAATCCCATGAAGTGCTGGGTTTAAAATTTGTTCTGATTTGTTCTGTTGTGGGGTTTTTTGTGGGATGGAAATGCTCCTGGAACACTGCTGGGTGTGTAGTGCAATTCCCAAAACCTCCAGCTCCTGGGAAATGGGAATTCCAGCTCCTGGGAAATGGGAATTCCAGCTCCTGGGAAATGGGAATTCCAGCTCATGGGAAAAGGGATTTACGGATCCCGGGAAATGGGATTTACTGCTCTCAGAAATGGGATTTCCATCTCATGGGAAATGGGAATTCCAGCTTCCGGGAAATAGGATTTCCCCCTTCCAGGAAGTGGGATTTCCAGCTCCCAGGAGATGGGATGTGCAGATCCCAGGAAATGAGATTTACTGCTCTCAGGAAATGGGATGTGCAGATCCCAGGAAATGGGATTTATGCTCTCAGGAAATGGGATTTCCATCTCATGGGAAATGGGAATTCTAGCTTCCGGGAAATAGGATTTCCAGCAATCTCACTGTTGTGGGGTTTTCCCTGATATCCACAGTTTAGGTGAAGGCTTTGGGATAGCAATAAAACCTTTTTTTACTATTTCTATTAAAAAATGGCCATGAAAAGGGGACAGAGCTTCTTCAAATGTGCCTGGATGGATCTGTCTGGGGAGGTTTCCCTTTCCCCTCCTCTCCCCTCCTGCCCAGCCAGGGATTTTTACAGAGCCCAGAAGAATTTGGAGATTCCTGAGTCTGTCCTGGTTGGATCTCAAAACCTTAAGCTCTGGGGATGGAAAAAAGGATGGGGCTGGTGCAGGAGGATGGCGAGATGAGGAAGAAGAAATGAACTGAACCTTTTCCTGAGGAAAGATCAGCCAGAAAAATTCCTGATCATGGCCTGAACAATTGATGGGAGTGAGGACACAGGGACAGGCTGGGGTAGCAGTGGGACCATGTTTGAAAGGACAACCCAAAAGTTCTTTTTCACTAATGCAAGAATTTTACTAAAGCTAAAAACTAAAACTTTGTTTTTTTTCATTGCAACTTCTAATTAGTTGAAATGCCTGAAATTTGATGGGTTTAGATGTTAAACGTAGCTCTCACTTGTAGGTTTACACATTCCAGTATTTAAAAACTGAGAAAGCCATCCTGTTTTACTGATGGGCATCATCAGAGTCACAGAGTTGGCACATTTCAGTGCAAATAAGCCCCTGGGGAGGACACACTGAATGATTGAATTTGCCTTTTTTGAACAGTTGGATGTGGCTGTGAGAATTTGCTGTGGTTTTGTTGCAGATCACTCCGTTTCCCAACCCATCATGGTGCAGAGGAGACCTGGGCAGGGCTTCCACGTGAACAGTGAGGTGAACTCGGTGCTGTCACCACGCTCAGAGAGCGGTGGCCTCGGGGTCAGCATGGTGGAGTACGTGCTGAGCTCATCTCCTGGAGATTCCTGCCTCAGGAAAGGGGGATTTGTAAGTGCCTYGTTCCCACATTCCTGCTCTGATCCATTCCTCTCTCTGGGTTGGGTTGTGTTTCGTTTGGTTCAGTTTAGTTTCGTTTGGTTTGGTTGTGAATCCATTCCTCAGGCAGAGGTTTCTTTACTTTGCTCTCGGTTCGGCTCTTCCTTCAAATGGGCAGATTTTGTCCTTGCCCTGGGGAATGTGGGGTGGGAGATGGGAAGTGCTGGCATTCCCTGGATCCTTGGATAATTCCCCA
>NW_026624276.1:35972-43226 GCF_030028575.1 Malurus melanocephalus
CCTTTACCAGGATCACCCCATCCAAGCAGATCTTTGGAAGAAGTTGCACAAAAACCTTCCCTGAGCCCGTGGCTGCCTTTTGCTGCYTCACACAATGGGAAGATCCCAGAGATGGGACACGGCCCCAGAGACACTCCAGCTGGGATTGCTGTCTGGTTTCCCATGGGAAAAGKYAGYRTCCCTGTGTTTTATGGGGTGGGGAAGGAGCAGAGGTGGTGCTGCCTGGAATTTCAGGATTCAGGGAGAGGTGGCATCAAACCAGCCCCACACTGGGAAAAGGGTGCAGAGATTATGGGAAATCCTCCTTGGGATGCCGTGCCCAGCACCCCAGGRAGCTGCTCTGCTGCTGCCCCCATCCCTGCTGGGGCTGCTCACCCTCTTTAGGGGCTGCCTGGGAGAGCCCTGAGCTGAACAGGGAGGATTTTTGGGGTAAGGGCACTCAGGGGAAGGAGCCAATTTATCCARATTGGGCTTTGGGGAGAGGTTTGATCCTCAGCACAATCAGGGTGACAGCAGTGACCCCACTGTCACTGTTGAACCCCCATTATTTGGGGGAATATCGCTCCAAACCTGGACTTACAGCTGGCATTTCCAAGGAATATTTTATATTATCATAAAAAATTTAAAATATAATAAAGTATATAATGAAAAGTTACATTTTAAATTCCAATAAAAATTTTATTTTCTTCAAGAAGCAGCATCTGCAAATTTTTGCTTTCAGAACAATTTTTTTTTCCTCTAAATATGAGGGAAAAATCTCTCCCACCAATTTTTGCTTTCAGAACAAATTTTTTTTTCTCTAAATATGAAGGAAAGATCCTCCCTCCAGTTAGAGAGAATTGCTAAGGAAATTTAGAAAAGTTAAAAATAAGAAAAGTTAGAGGGGAAAGGGTTCAGTGGATTGAGGCTCAAATGTTGTGTACAGAGCACTTTTCCCAAACAGTTGAGTTTGAGGCAGGGTTTGGATGTCTGGGCTTGTGACAGCACCAGAGCTGGCTCTGATAAATCTGTTTATATGCCCCTTGCTGGTTTTTATCATAAATTATCTTGTTTTTCCTCTCCCTTTTGTTGTTCAAGCACTGCCCCGGGCATCATCACCCTTTATTCTTCTCCCAAGTGAAATCAAACGCAGACATTAAGGAYAGAAATCAGATGTAACACCACTCATGAAATGCTCAACACAACAGAAATCCTTTTTTCCTATTTCTTTTTCCCTTTTCTCCCAAAGAAATTGTGATTTGGGATTACCAGAGCCAATGTTTGAGGCAGTGATTGATTTGAGTGTTTTTAGATGAGCTGTGCCTTGGAATTTGTGCTGGTGTCCCCAGACTGAGATGATTTTCAGACACAGGCATTGGTCCCATCAGGATCTGTGTCTGACCCTGAGCCTGGCACTCCAGAGAGGCACAAATTCTGTTTTTGCCCCTGCAGCGTTTGCTGGGGGTGATTTTGAAGTGCTCAAGYCCCATCTAGAAAGAGAACTCTTAAAAATTACTTTGGGGTGGGATTTTTAGAGCCTACAGAAGCAAACCTTGAATAACCAAATGGCAGAAACCCATTTGGAACAGATTAAACCCCTTTATTTATTCGATTATTATTGAATATTTTGTATTTTAATGTATTTTTTGGTAAGAATTAATGTTTACAAGTTACTTGTTTTATGGTGGTTTATGGTGTCTGATTTGTCACCATCTCGGGGTGACAGGAAAATSGATGTGAAACCTCAGATTATTCAATCAAACAAGCTCTCGTTTGCCCAGGGGCCGAGGGATGCAGAGAGCGACGAGAACGACAAAGGGGATAAGAAAAGCAAGGGCACGTTTGATGGAGATAAACTGGGAGATCTGAAAGAGGAGGGGGATGTGATGGATAAATCCAACGGATTGCCCGTCCAGAATGGCATCGACGCCGACGTCAAAGACTTCAGGTATGTGCCCTGCTGGTTCATCGTTAATTAATCATTAATGAATCATTAATTGTGCTGGGGTCTGAGCCCAGCCAGCTCAGCCCCTCCAGGCTCTCRCTCTGACCAAAGAGAATCTGAAGGGGAAAATAGAGAAACTCATGGGTTGAGGTAAAATTGTTTCAATAGGGAWAGAAAAACTGCGTGGAGGCAAAGCAAAGGTGGGAATTCATTCCCAACTTCCCAAGGGCGTCCAGGGATTCCAGGTCACTCCAGACCATCTTTTTACTTATCTCCCCTCTACTGCACCAGCTTCAAGCAGTTCTGGGGTCTGGGAGTGTGTGATGCTGGGATGGAGCATTCCTGCTTTGTTTTTCATTTATTTTTTTCACTACATTCATTTCTCCCTATGATTAACTSAGGGARCTATTTCAGACCATCTTTTTATTTCTCTCCCTTTTTTCCCCTACCTCTGAGCAATTCTGGGGGTCTGATGCTGGGCTGGACCATTCCTGGTTTTAACTTCTGTGTATTTTTTAAATACGCCAATTTCTCCATAGAATTTGGGTGTTATTCCCTAATTTTTTTGAGAATAGATTTTTATTTTTCCAGACCATCTTCTTATTTATTTCCCTCCCTTTTTTCCCCCACCTCCAAGCAGTTCTGGGGGTTTGATGCTGGCCTGGAGAATTCATGCTTTTATTTTTCATTTATGAATAGAAATATGAATTAATAATTCTCCTTGCAATTAACTCAGGGAACTATTTCAGACCATCTTTTCATTTTCCCCCTCTATTTTCCCCCACCTCCAAGCAGTTCTGGTGGTTCKGGGATTGTGCAATGCTGGGCTGGAGCATTCCTGGTTTATTTTTCATTTATTTTTTTTTAAATACACCAATTTCTCCCTACAGTTAACTCAGGAAACTATTCCAGGMCATCTTTTTATTTCCCCCCTGCCTTTTTCCCCCTCCTCCAAGCAGTTCTGGGGGTGTGACTGTGGCCTGGACCATTCATGGCTATTTTTCCTGATTGCTTTTTCCCTCCCGCAGCCGCACGCCCGGGAACTGCCAGAACTCGGCCAGTGAGGTSGATCTGCTGGGCCCCAGCCAGAATGGCTCTGAGGGCCTGGCCCAGCTGGCCAGCACCAACGGGGCCAAGCCTGTGGAGGATTTCTCCAACATGGAATCCCAGAGTGTGCCCCTGGATGCCATGGAGCACGTGGGCATGGAGCCACTGCAGTTCGATTATTCCGGCACTCAGGTCCCCGTGGACTCGGCCGCCGCCACCGTCGGGCTCTTCGACTACAATTCCCAGCAGCAGGTGAGGAGCTGCTCCTGGATCTGTCTTGGGGTTCCAGAGGGATCAGAGTGGGGAGGGAGGAGCTCAGGGGAAAGGGATGGTCCTGGGAAAGGGGATGGTCCTGGGAAAGGGATTGTCCTGGGAAAGGGGATGGTTCTGGAAAAAGAGATGGACCTGGGAAAGGGATTGTCCTGGGAGAGGATGGAGGGAGGCTGGAGGTGTTTCCATCACCTTGGTGCCATGCGTGTGTTCATGGGGAATGGGAGCAGGAGATGGGCTGCCCATGGCACCTGGACAGCAGGGATGGGCAACAATTCCCACTGCAGGAATTCCCAGAGCAGCCATTCCCACTGCAGGAATTCCCAGAGCAGCCATTCCCACAGCAGGAATTCCAAATGCGGACATTCCCAGTCCAGCCTTTCCCACCATTCCCTGTGCAGCCATTCCCAGTGCAGCCATTCCCACCATTCCCAGTGCAGCCATTCCCACTGCCACTTCCCACTCTGGCACTGCCCTTTCTGGTGGTCACTGGTGCCTGGAGGAGCTGGCATTGAAAAAGAGCCTTAAAGTAGCAAAAAGGGAAAAAAAACCAAAGCAAAACCCAACAAATCCCCACCCTGGAACCCCAGAAGTGACTGGGATCCAACTCCTGCTCAGCCTGGGTGCTGGGCCCCACTTTGGGCTTTGCTGAGCCCCACTTCAGGCTTTGCTGAGCCCCGCTTTGGGGCCTGCTGAGCCCCACTTCAGGTTTCATTGGGCTTTGCTGCCCCAGCCAGAGCAGCCTGAGGAAATTCCGAGTTCAAACCTTGCGGTGTCCCTGAGCCTGGCTCAAACCCTGAGGGCAGAGTCCAACTCTACCACCCCTGATCTGCGCCTGCCTGGGCTGCTCTGGCCTTTGTCCCCCAAACTCCCGATCCCAGCCCTCCCCTGGCTCCTTCCTGATGCTGGGCCTGGCTCCAGCAATCACCTCCTGCTCTGCTCCCGTTCCTGCTCCTTGGGGTGAGGATTCTCAACTTTATTGCACTCCCTTTACGAGTCTGAAATCCCTCAAAAACAATGGCATCCTTTGTTGGAGCCGATTGCGGGGATGTGGAATCCCGAAAATATCAGATTTTTGGAGCAGAAGAGCCCCTGGCACTGTGGAGTGAGGGAAAGCATTGCCAAGTCTGTGCTGAGTTAATGGCAGCCATAAAAGCAGTGTAAATATCTGTGCTGGAGCTCAACTGGCTGCTCTGTTCTGCAGCATCTTTGGGAGGTTAAGAATGGAAATTTAATGATTAAACTCAATARCTGCTGTAGCGTTCCAAAAGGAGAAAATAACAGAGATTTCAGAGTCTTTGTTTTGCTCTGCTGTAAGACCTGGGATGCCAGAATTGCTTTTAAACCTGGAAAGTTGTGGATTTTGTAAAACATTAGGGCTCCATAAGTCAGTTGTGTTTGGAGAGCCGTGAGAGGTGGGATGGTAAGGGCAGGGGAGGGAAGCCTGGAATTTGCATTTTGTTAGAGTTTTCTCTTTAAATGAAGGCCCGTTTACAAGCTGGAGGAGTTTTTATTTGTTTCTTTCAGCCTTTGAAAATCAAGATTTAAAATTTGGCACCTCATTAGTGGGAATAAACTCTCCCAAAGGGAGGCAGAGCAGGAATAGGTCCCCATTTCGGGAGCGTTGCAGTGCGGGTTTTTGGTTGGGTTTGGGTTTTTATTCCACACCCAGTGGCTGGGCAGTGTCCATGTGGAGCTGGTGTCACCTCAGTGTCCTCAGCTGTCCCAGATCCCTGAGGCTGGAAAAACCCTCCCAGAGCATCAAATCCACCCTGTCTCCAATGCCCACCTTGTCCCCAGCCCTGAGCCCCAAGTGTTACGGACAGGAATTTCTGGGACACCTCCAGGGATGGGGACTCCAAACCTCCTTGGGCAGTTCCTATGCCTGACCCCCCTTTCCATGGGGAAATTCCTGCAGTTGTCCCCCCTGCCCCTGCCCTGGCCCAGCCTGAGGCCGTTCCCTCTCCTCCTGTCCCTGTTCCCTGGAGCACAGCCCGACCCCCCCGGCTGCCCCCTCCTGTCAGGGAGTTGTGCAGAGCCACAAGGTCCCCCCTGATCCCCCTTTGCTCCAGGCTGAGCCCCTTTCCCAGCTCCCCCAGCCCCTCCTGGGGCTCCAGCCCCTTCCCAGCTCCATTTCCCTGTTGTGGAACCCAAATCCTCTCTTGTCTCCCTGATTTTGGGGGGAGCAGCAGGGACACCGCTCCTGCCCCTCGGGAACACCCCTGGGTCCCACCCAAGATCTGTTATTTTCAAATTTCACTTTGCTACCTCTGCCATCTGCAGTGAATACAAACAAGAGCCTTTTGTCAGCCCCAGGGCTGCAGTGAAAATAAGGAACCATTTCCAACCAAATGTTCCCTCTCAGGGCAGGTTTGTGCAAATCCAGGCATTTGGGGTCCCACTCGTGCCCTTTTCCTTAGCATCTGCTCCTTACAGATTCCCTCCAATCCATCAGCCTGCAGAGCTGCCTTTGGGCAGTGCAGCTTTGGCCATTCAGGAGGAAATCGGTGCTGAGTAAGGGATTTTGTCCCTAAAAGTGGACAAAACTGGGGCTGAGAAGTGTCCCATCCTCTGCAGGGGTTCCAGGATATCCCAGCTAAAAGTGATATTGAGAAAGGAAAGGTTTACCCCCATGAGATCTGATCAGAGGGGTCAGATGTTGATCTTGCAGAAGGAATTGCCCTGGGGAGATCTGAGCTTCCAGCATTCCCATCACTCTGGGTTCTGCTTCCTTGGAATTCCCTCAAGAGAGCTGCTCCATGTGCTAGACACCTTCCCATGTCCCTGATCCCATTCCCTTTCCTCTGTCCCTGATCCCATTCCATGGCAGGGACCCCTCCCACTGTCCCAGGCTGCTCCCAGCCCCAATGTCCAGCCTGGCTGTGGACACTCCCCGCATTCCCATCACTCTGGGGTTCTCCTTCCTTGGAATTCCTTCAGCCAGCCCCTTCCCGTGCTGGAAATCCTCCTTGTTTTTGCCTGAACAGGGCAGAGAGGGGCCCAGCCCCGCTGAGATGTTGAGTGATGTCCCTGAGCATCTCCAGAGCCATCAGGGTTTGGTGCCTTTTCCCTCCAAACACATTTTCCAGCAGCCCAAAACGTTCCAGGTGCATTTTCCTGCTTCCTCTGTAAGTTTAGGTCAATATTCTTATTGCAGAGGTTTCTTTTATTTTCCCACTGCCTGGATCCCACAGTTTCACACTGATTTTGGGGTTTGGAATGTGGGGCTGTGCTGTCAGCAGGTGGAGCTTTAACAACTCCTCGTGAATCCTCGGAGCTGATGATTCCCAGAGCTGCCTGGCTGAGGAAGGCTCGGGATTGGGATGGTTTTTCTTGATTCTGCTTCTCTGGGCAGGCTGCAGGAGGGAATTTGCAGAGCTGGAGCTGGGCTGAGCTTCTGCCCAGGGAGCAGAGAGCAAAGCTGGGAATGAAAGTGGGTGGGGGAAAGAGGGCACGGAGTCCTGGAGTGGTTTGGAGTGGAAAGGACCTCAAAACTCATCCCAATGCCATGGCAGGGATACCTTCCCCTGTCCGTGATCCCGTTCCATGGCAGGGACACCTTCCCCTGTCCCTGATCCCATTCCATGGAAGGGACACCTTCCCCTGTCCGTGATCCCGTTCCATGGCAGGGACACCTTTGCTGTGTCCAGCCTGGCCTTGGACACTCCCAGTGAAGGAAGGGTTTGCTCTGGGGTTWGTGCCCCATTTAAGGGGTGTCTGTGCTCTGTGCCCAGTTTTTTGTGGTTTTATGCCTGGTTTAAGGGCAGTATCTATGTTTCTGTGCCTAGTTTAAGGACAGTATTTGTGTTTTATGCCCACTTCAAGGGGTGTCTCTGCTCTACCCAATTTAAGGACAGTGTCTGTGCTCTGTACTCGGTTTAAGGACAGTATTTGTGTTTTATGCCCACTTTAAGGGATGTGTGTGCTCTGTGCCCCATTTAAGGACAGTATTTGTGTTTCTGTGCCCGGTTTAAGGCAGAATCTGTGTTTTGTGCCCAATTTAAGGAGTGTCT
>NW_026624276.1:43928-58186 GCF_030028575.1 Malurus melanocephalus
TTTAAGGATGTGTGTGCTCTGCTCAGTTGAAGGGCAGGATTTGTGTTCCTGTGCCCACTTTAAGGATGTGTGTGCTCTGCCCACAGCTGTTCCAGAGGCCCAACGCCCTGGCAGTGCAGCAGCTGACCGCAGCCCAACAGCAGCAGTACGCCCTGGCCGCTGCCCACCAGCCCCACATAGGTGAGTGTGAGTCTGCCCCTGCCCCTGCCCCCACCCTGACCCACCCCAAAAACACTGGGGAAGGAAGCTGGGAAGGGTTTCAGCTGGATTTTGGATGCTGTGAAATCCTTAATGCACATAAAGTGTATTGTGATAAATACATAAATCTACAAATTTATTTCTATTGTAAATTTATATTATATTATTACATATTATAAATGTATTTAAATTATAAATTTATTCATAAATAAAGTATGAATAAATACGTATTATGGTGATAAATACGTAAATACATAAATTTATAAATATTTCTATTATATTATAAATACTTACTATATTTTCATATTGTAATTATTATATACTATATTGTTATTTTATAAATTAATTTGAATTTTAAAATTATTTATAAATATAAAGTTATGATAAATACATGAATACTTAAATTCATAAATTTATTAACATTTTACAAATCTATATCATATAATTATCAGATACTTTATTATATTAGCAATAATTTATATTATAAATGTATTTATAAATACATAAMGTGTATTATGATCAATACATAAATTTATATTTCTATTATAAATTCATATAACATTTTAATTATTACACTTATAATGTGTATTATTATAGATTTATTTWTACTATAAATTTATTTATACACAAAGTGTCTTATGATGATAAATACATAAATTTATAAATTTATTTGCATTATAAATTCTTATCACATTATGTCATAATCATAATTATTATATATTATTATAGGTTAATTATTAAAATTTGTTTATAAACAAAATGTATTATGATAAATACATAAATTTATAGATTTATTTGCTTTATAACTATCAGTTTATAATATAATTGTATATTTTAATATTATATTGTAGATTTATTTATTTTATAAATTTACTGATTCATAGATAAAGTGTATTATGATGATTATCAGTGCACAAGCAGAGTGCATTGTTAAAGATTTGCTTGAAACATTCTGGGGGTGCTTTTTGCACACTTTAAAACCCTTTAAAGGACTCTGCTGACCCCATCACTGTCCTTTGGGTGCTGCTCAGGAGGGGCTTTGGGAGGCTCTGAGTGAGGCAGGAGTMAGGGTGACAGCAGGAAAATCAGAAATGCACAATTCAGGGGCACTGCCTGGGGTGTGATCAGTCACRGATGGAATTGTGCAATGATGGATATTTTTAAAAGATACTCTGTTCATAAAAAATTATATATTAACTGGGAATAAAATGCTTAATCCTGTGTGTGGAAAATCAGGAGAATGATAGAAGGGAACTCCTTGCAGCTGCTCCTAGATGATGAAAGTTTAGTGTTTTTAGCACAATAAGTAATTTGTAGTAGGGGTAGTTCTTCCCACCCAAAATCCCAAAATCAATGTGGTGGGACTCTCCCAGCCCTGTGCACTGGAGTTCAGGGGTGGAAATTACTTCACTTTTTCACTTCCTCCCCATCACCTTCTCCACCCCTCCCGTCCCCCTGGGCTTTCTCTGATTATTAAACTGTTCCCTTCCTAGAAAGGGAATCCTTCTGTACTCCTGAACTCTTCCCAAACCATCCCGTTGGAATTCTGGGATCCCGTGCTGCGCGGGGAGCTCAGAATGGGGCGCTTTGGGTCCTGATTTGGGTGCGATTGGGTCCTGATTGGATCTTGATTTGGGTCCCGATTTAGGTGCGATTGGGTCCCAATTTGGGTACAGCTGGGTCCTGATTTGGGTGCGATTGGGTCCCAATTTGGGTCCCATTGGATCCCGATTTGTGTCCAGTTTGGGTGTGATTGGGTCCCGATTTGGGTCCCTTTTATGTGCGATTGGGTCCAGTTTGGGTGCGATTGGGTCCTGATTTGGGTACAATTGGGTCCTGATTTGGGTACAATTGGGTCCCGATTTGGGTACAATTTGGGTCCCATTGGATCCCGATTTGGGTCCTGATTTAGGTGTGATTGGGTGCGATTGGGTCCTGATTTGGGTCCCATTGGATCCTGATTTGGGTGCAGTTGGGTCCCGATTTGGGTCCAGTTTGGGTGCAATTGGGTCCTGATTTACTCACTGTAGGAAATGCAGAGCAATGACAGCCTCTGGTCCCCTGAACAGGGCCTGTCTACTATGGGMTAGAAAGGATTTTACCCCTCTAGGAACATGACATCCTTGGAATTTGGGTTTTTTTTATGGCAGGTTTTTCATGCAGGTTCTCCTCTGCCTGTTACACTCCCTGCTTGTTCAGTCCCTATAAAAACCACCTGTAAAAAAGCTAAAAAAACCCAAATCTCCTGAGTTTGGTGGGGGAGAGGGGTTGTGGTGGGGTTTATGGGGTTGTGGCGGGGTTTGTGGGGTTGTGGCAGCATTTGTGGGGTTGTGGTGGGGTTTGCRGGGTTGTGGCGGGGTTTGTGGGGTTGTGGCGGGGTTTGTGAGATTGTGGCAGGGTTTTTGATGTTTTGGGGGGGTTGTGGGATCTCAGGCGGGCTGTTTGCACTGACCAGGGCTGTTTCCAGCAGGTTTAGCCCCCGCTGCCTTYGTCCCCAACCCCTACATCATCAGCGCGGCGCCTCCGGGGACGGATCCCTACGCGGCCGGGCTGGCGGCAGCCGCCACGTTAGGTGAGAAATCCCACTGCTTTTGGGGTGAAATTGGGGAGATTCTGGTCTGGTGCTTGCTGGGGGCTCTGGGGAGGAGAAAAAGTGGAGCAGATGGGGAGGGAAGCACTCACAAACTCACAAATACTGCTCATTTTTGGGATGTTTTGGTGAAATGGGATAATTYCAGATCTGGCACTTGCTGTGGGCTCTGRTGAGGAGAAAAAACARCARAYRGGGAAGGAGCCACTCCARTATTGCTCCCTTTTTGGTGTGTTTTGGGTGAAATGGGATAATATTCTGCTCTGGCTAGGGGCTCTGGTGAGGAGAAAAAACAGAGCAAAACGGGAGGGAACCACTCAAAAACAGAAATATTACTCCATTTCTGGGGTGTTTTGGGTGAAATGGGATAATTCCAGATCTGGCACTTGCTGTGGGTTCTGGTGAGGAGAAAAAACAGCAAATGGGGAAGGAGCCACTCCATTGTTGCTCCCTTTTTGGGGTGTTTTGGGTGAAATGGGATAATTCTGCTCTGGCACTTGCTAGATGCTCTGGTGAGGAGAAAAAAACAGAGCAAAAAGGGAGGGAACCACTCAAAACCACAAATACTACTCCATTTCTGGGGTGTTTTGGGTGAAATGGGATAATTCCGCTCTGGCACTTACTGGAGACTCTGGTGAGGAGCAAAAACCAGAGGAATAGGGAGGGAAGCACTCACAAAACACAAATACTGCTCCTTTTTTGAGATGTTTTGGGTGAAATGACATAATTCCAGATCTGGCACTTGCTGTGGGTTCTGGTGAGGAGAAAAAACAGCAAATGGGGAAGGAGTCTCTCCAATATTGCTCCTTTTTTGGGGTGTTTTGGGTGAAATGGGATAATTCTCCTCTGGCACTTGCTAGGGGCTCTGGTGAGGAGAAAAAAAACAGAGGAATAGGGAGGGAAGCACTCACAAAACACAAATATTGCTCCTTTTTTGAGATGTTTGGGGTGAAATGACATAATTCCAGTCTGGTGCTTGCTGGGGGCTCTGGTGAGGAGGAACAACCAGAGCAGATGGGGAGGAAACCGCTCCCAAACACAAATGATGCTTTTAACAGAGTAATTTTGAAGGAAGAATGTGCTGTTAGAGGATTTTTTTTTATAGTGTGTTTTTACCAGAGTATTTTGAAGGAAGAACACGCTTTTGAAGGAAACGCTCCTTTCTTTGAAAGAAACACTCATTTTTTGGAGGAAAACACTCCTTTTTTGAAGGAAACATTCCTTTTTTGAAGGAAACACGCCTATTTTGAAGGAAAACACTACTTCTTGGCCTATCTGCATCAGCTCAGGGCTGCTGGAGCTGTTTTTTGAGCAGCACCAAAATGCAGAGAGCACCAGGGAAGTGCACGATTTCACAGGGAGCCCAGGAAACATTTCCAGGAAACACCAACTCTTGGCCACAATTTTTTTTTTCTTTCTCTCAGCTCTGCCAAAGAAAACCCCCTTTAGGCTGTGCTTGACTGAGGTTTTAGAGATTTGAACTGGAAATAACACCCAGGGACACCTAAACCACCCCAAAACTTGACATCAGTGCCTGTGCTTRAAGAATTTAAAACTTTATGACTCTTCAAAGAAATCAAACCATGTGTGATGCTCTGGGATGTATTTATAGTGTTACACCCCTGAGAAACAAGAGTTATTTTAACTTTKTCATCAGCCTTTGGACCCTAGAAATGACAAGATAAACTTGTTAAGTTTAGAAAATAGTCTTTTCTGTCTAGACCTTAGCTGGTTTGAGAAATCTTTTTTTTCTGTCATGACCGACAGAAGCACTGGAGGTACGGGGGACAATTTAGAGATACCTGGGACAATGTAAAAGTTCAGAGTTACATCTAGGGCAATTTAAAAGTTCAAAGTTACATCTGAGGTAATTTAAAAGTTCAGAGTTACATCTGGGAGAATTTAAAAGTTTAGAGTTATATCTGAAGCCAAAAAACCTCCCTTATGTGCCTGGGAGTGTTAAACTGGAGGACTTGGAGAAGCTTCTGAGATGGAAGAAATGGGTTTGGAGTTGTTGGGAGTTTATGGAGCAGAGAGGAGAGCTTTTTTGTGTATTTTATGGCAGAGGTTTTTGTGTGTTTTATGGCAGAGATAATCTGTCAATTAAGGTTTGCCATTGTGGCAGCTTTGTCACGATTGTGAGCCTGGCAGCTCCAGGATAATGCTCCTTTCTTCCCAACAATAGCAGCGTTTTAAAGAACAAATTTGAATGCAAAGGGAAGAACTCCATAGGAAAAAAAAATCTCATTTAGAGTTTAAACTGTGGGGAAGATGCTGCTGCCTTTGAATTGCCTTCAATCATTTGAGAAAGCTGTCATTCAAAAAGCTGAAATCTTGCTTTTTTAAGGCCATTTGGGACATGATTCCCTGTGAGGTGGGAGTGYTCCAGGTGGAAAATTATTCCTGTTCTTTGTGGGGAAGTAAAGAAGTGCTGGGATGACCTGGATAGGGCAAAAGCAGGGCAGTCCTGAGGCAGATAATGGGATTTTTCCAGCCCCGGGTGTTGGGGAATGGTTCTCTCTGAGACAGAGAGTTCCAGGTTGCTGTTCTTTGTGGGGAAGAACATCATTTGAGAAAGATGTCACTCAAAAAACTCAGGAGAGCTTGTCTTTCTTGAGACAATTGGGGAATGATTCCCTCTGAGGCAGAGTGTCCAGGTGGGAAATTATTTCTGTTCTTTGTGGAGAAGTGGTAAAGGCTGGGATAACCTGGATCCCGGAGCAGCCCAGTGCTCCCAGGGGTGCTGGGATTTTCAGCTTTGGGAAATGATCCCTCAGAGATGGGGTGTTCCAGGTTCCTGTTTTTTCTGGGGAAGTGCTGGGATTGCCAGGACACAGGAAAAACAGGGCGCTCCCAGGGCAGGTACTGGGATTTTTCCAGCCCTGGGAGCTTTGGAATCCTCAGGCTCTTGGCACTGTGCTGGAGCAGGAGTGGATGTGTGCATTTGGGATTTGGGAGCCCCTGCAGTGGGATTTATCCCAGGTACCTCAGCACAGGAGGTCTCTGCCTCTCTGGGTTGGAGAACTGGACCTTGGAGCTCCAGTTCTCACTCCCATCCCTAAAAATCCACATGGACAGCTGTGGATGCTGTTCTGGGAGTTCCAGAGGGTTCACCCCACAAATCAGTCAGTGCTCAGTGCTGATTGCAGCCCCTCTGTGGGGTGTTGGAGGCCATTGGGGCCACTGTCCTCATTCCTCACCCTTGGGTGCCCTGCCAGGAGGGATTGGGGTGGGCAGGCTGAGAGTGAAGCCCAAAGCCCATCAGGAGCCCAATTCCTGATGTTCCCTGAAAGGAAGAGCTGTGGCTGTCCAGCAGTTCCTGGTGTGTGAGATGAGCTGGGAATGTTCAATTTATTCCATTCCAAAGGCTCTGCAATGGCTTTTATTTATTTCCATAGATTTAATAAATTTATTCATGCCCAGCCCTGACCAGCACAGGAGCAGCTGCAGTGTTTCCTGCAGGAGAGCAGCTCGGGGGCTGCTGGAGCCTGGCAGTGATGCCACCCTTGCCCTCACTGAGAACTCTGTTCTGTTATGAGCCTCTCCTAACAGCTGAGCCAGGCTCACAGCCCTCCCAAGCTGCCTGCAGACCTCAAAACTGTCTCCTCTGCCTTTAAACACCCTGAGCAGGAGAAAAACACATCTAGGCTGTGCTTGGTGGGTAATCAGAGCTGAGGCTGAAATATCCTGAGAGATGCCCAAATTCTGCCCAGGTAAAGGGGATTGCGGCAACTTCAGCAGGTGAATGGCTTGGATTCCAGTGGAGCCTGGATTCTGTCAGGAAAATTAATCCCCAAACACCAGGGGTTTGTGTCCAAAAAGGAGACAGAGGAATCCTGTGACTTTATTCATGAATAAAGGGAGAGGCCATGGGACATTTCTGTGGGGTCTCTCATTGTTGGAGGACACAGCCTCTTTTATCCCAATTTCCTGTCTGCAGTTCCCTCTCTCTTTCCCTATTGGCTGAGGTGCTTGAGAGGTGCAGAATTCCCAAATTCCCTAACACAAACCCCCTGCTAACACACATCCCCCTTTAATGTACATCCCTCCTTTCTTCTTTCTCTTCTGTCTGTGCTCCTGGAGTTCATTAACACAGTCAGGGGTTGGTCAATCAATGGAATTCCCATGGAAATCCTTCCCATTGATCCCTTCTCTCTCCCAGTATCGATCTTAATCTTACCCCCGGAGTCACAGTTTGTGTGTAAAGACTCTCCCTTCTCATTCCTTTGGAAGCTCTTTCCCTGCTGGGTGCAGGAGAACCCCAGGATTTGGGGTCTGATGTGCATTCAGTGATTTTGAGCAGGTTTTTAACAGGTTATGAGCAGGTTATGGTCACTGCCTGGTACCTGTCTGTGCCCACTGGGGTCACAGCAGGCACTGCCCTTGTGCCACTGAGTCATTTGCTGCAGGTTTTTTCAATTTCAGCCACTGCTTCTCACCAGTTTCCAGGGTGGGAGGTAAGAAGTGAGTGTTTGCTGGTCTGGGTTTGAGTAAGAGAGGCAGGTGACCCTCTGTAAATGCAGCCAGGATGGGCTGTGGGGCAGGGCTTTGGGGTGAGACACAAATCTGGGTGTTCAACAACTCCCTGGGATCAGCCAGCACCGCCCTGCTGGGCACCTCGGTCAGAAATGTGGGGAAAGCACAGTAGGAAAAACCAGAGTAAAACAAGGACAGGAGCTCTTGACGTGTTTGAAATGTGGATTTAATATTTGGCTTGAGAGACAGGACAAATATCCTGATGAACATCCCAGAATGCTGCTGCAGCCTGGGGGTGGGAGCACAAGCTGCTTGCAAATCTTTGGTGTCCTGAGGGAACTCAGCTGAGCCAAACAGCTCAAACAGCTGTAAAAAAATAAAGGAGAAAGGAACAAAAACCGAAAGGGCACCTCCAGGGTTCTCCCCCTCTGTCACACCCAGGCTGACAATGAGCACTCAGCCTTGCCTGTTTGCAGCTCCCTTTTTGTGCCATCCCTCACTTTCCATGGAATTACAGGCTTGCTCAGAACCCAAGTGCTTGGTGTCTCTCTTTAGAAAAAATCCCTRTTTTCACTCCAGATATGACCAAAATTCCCAAAAGATTGTTTATTCCAGTCCCACCTCACTATGGCCCTGCCTGCTGTGGCCTGAGTTATTCCTGCAGCCCATGGGACAGAMGAAACACCTCTGCTCTCCTGCTGACCTTTGCTAAGGATATCAAACAATATTTAAAAAATATTATTGGATCCCCATCCATGTTATTTGATGGGAATGGCTCCTCCCTCCAGATCAGAGAGCTTCCTGGGATTATTCCAATTGGGATTATTTAAGGATGGAAGCTGCCATTCTGCTATCTCAGATCTGAGTGGTCAGAAACACAAAGAATACTCAAAAGTGAGGCTTTTTCTGCTGCTCCCCAAGATGATAATTTATTTTTTAAAATTATTTTATTATTATTTATTATTATTATCATTATTAATATTAGTGTCATTAGTATTATTACTATTACAGTTATTATTTTTATTATGGGTTTGGGTTTTTTTATTGGTTTTTTAAGCCTCTTAAGTTTGAGGAGGGAATGTGAAGTTTGAGGAGGGAACATGGGGAGTGACAGGATCTTGCAGCCTCTTTTCAGCAGGGTTTGCAGATGCCAAGCAGGGCTGAGTGGCTGGAAAAAGAACATTTGAAACACTTGGGAWTTGTTGTGTTCAGCTGGGAAGAGGGTTTAGGGGTTCCCTGAGGAGCTGAATGGTGTACGGCACCAAGCTGTGGATGGCAGCAGAGATGAACAAGGTTTGGGTTTGAGATAAAGTTCCTTCCTTCCTTATAAAATCAGGGCACAGCGATAAAAATCATAAAAACAAGGAACCACTGCTGGCAGAGCTTCATCTCATGCAGTGAGTAAGGAATGATGGAATTCCAGGTCTGGCTTGGAAACTTTGGTGGAATTTCACGTCTGGTGTGGAAACTTTGATGGAATTCCAGGTCTGGTGTGGAAACTTTGATGGAATTCCAGGTCTGGTGTGGAAACTTTGATGGAATTCCAGGTCTGGCTTGGAAACTTTGATGGAATTCCAGGTCTGGTCTGGAAACTTTGGTGGAATTCCAGGTCTGGCTTGGAAACTTCATACAATGTGTGAGACAAATGGCTGAATCCCTGCGGCGCCGTGCCGGAATTCCTCGGTGTTTGCAGAGGGTTTCCTGCAGATCCCATTTAAACCCCCGCCATGGGCAGGTGTTTGTGGGGTGCTGGGTGCCCCATTCCCCGGAGCTGAGGCAGCCCTGTGTTGCAGGCCCRGCCGTGGTCCCTCACCAGTACTATGGAGTCACTCCCTGGGGCGTTTATCCCGCCAGCCTGTTCCAGCAGCAAGCGGCCGCCGCCGCCGCCGCCACCAACTCGGCCAACCAGCAGAGCACGCAGCAGACACAGCAGGGCCAGCAGCAGGTAAGGCCTGGGCACTGCCCGGGGGCTGAGCTGGGCACTGCCAGTGTCCCCAGCTGGGAGAGACCCCCCAGTGATCGTGGATCCGACCCCGGGTCCTGCATAGAACCCCCAGCAATCCCACCCTGGAACTGTCATCCAAATGCTCCCCGAGCTCTGGTAGCTTTGGGACTGGGACTGTTCCCATTCCCATTCCTGTACCTATTTCTGTTCCCATTCCTGTGCCAATTCCACTTTCCATTCCTATGCCTGTTCCCATTCCTGTTCCCCTTCCATTCCTATTCCCATTCCTGTGCCCATTCCCGTTCCCCTTTCCATTCCTGTGCCCATTCCCATTCCTGTGCTCATTCCTGTTCCCCTTTCCATTCCCATTCCCATTTCTGTGCCCATTCCTATTCCTGTGCCCATTCCCATGCCCACTCCTTCTGGGCAAAAAACAGGAGGAATTCCTTCCCAGAAGGGGTGKCTGGCTGTTGGAAAGGGGTGCCCAGCCCCCATCCCTGGAGGTGTTTAGGGACAGCACTCGGTGCCATGGGYTGGTGACAGGGGGGTCACAAGTTGGACTCGATGATCCCAAAGATCTTTTCCAGCCATGCAAAACACTCATTTTTTTCCATGGCTGCTCCTGACCTCAGCTCTGAGTAGTTTTTAAATCAGGAGAAAACCCTTTGACCTCTCCTGAAAAAGAACAAGAGCCATCCGTGCATTTGATATTTGATTTATCCACACAGGGGGAGTGTGACACTCCATTGGTGAGGGTGAGTTATGGGATGCCAGTGCTTTGGAAAGCCTCAGTGTATCAGGCTGAGAATGGCCTGAGCTGTGCAGCAGCAAAGCCGAGGGGCTTTGTGGGGTGTGAGGAGGAATCATCAGAGTTGGGGTTCAGTGCCCTGAGCCCCRCTCCTGCCTGGTCCCTGGTGATGGGCTGGCACAACAAACAGCAGCTGGCAGTTGAATTTTCACCTCTGACACCCAGCCCCGGTGCTGGGAGGTGTTACAGGGCCTTGGCAGAGGCAGCAGGCACGAGCTGAGAGAACTGCAAAGGCCCAGGCTGTTAAAATAAAACATCGTGGTGCCAGGGGCCTTTATGGGGCTTTTCATTACTTTTATGGCCATGGAGCAGCTGAGCGGGGCTGGGAGCAGGTTTGGAGTGCCAGCCTCCCATGGGGAAGGGATGGAGAGGGGATTGTTTGTGTTAAAAGTGCTGAGGAAAGGCTTTGGGAACCTGATTGTGGACACGATTTGTGACCCTTGTGACATCTTACAAGTGCCTCAATAAAACCCAGCAGCATTCCTGTGCTGCACCCCTGGGATTCCTGGCTCCYGGACATTCCTGGGCTGGAGGGCTCYCARCCAGGCTCAGGGRGCACACCCAGATGGGTGAATCTCAGGGTCTTTTTCAGCTTCTCCCTGCACAAATTCAGTTTTTCCTGCTGATAACTGGAGCAGGTGATGCCCTCCCCAAGATGTCACCTTGGCAAGGACGTGCTGAGCACACGGGGAGGGCTAAAATCGTCTCCTGGGCGAGGCTTGGGCAAACCCAGCCTGTCCCAGACAGTGCAGGAAAAGCCCCTTTGCCATCATCCCTTCATGGGGAGAGCACAGCCCCATAAGTTCCTGGGTGCCAACCCCACAAGAGTTCCTTGGGCAGTGTTCCTGGGAGGATTTCTGGTGTCACCGGGTGTGTGGGGAGCCCCAGGTCCCCTCYTGGYRCYRCCCCCGGCTCCTCAGTTGGGCTTTYGAAAGGTTTCTGCTCCAGAGGGATTTTAGTGAGRGTTTGGTCATGGGACCAAATGCTGSCTGGGGGGGACAGGTGGCTCATGAGCACTTGTGACAGAGCTGGGGGTTGGAGCTGGGATCAGGGAATGGAAAGGTTGGAAAAGCCTCTGGAGATCATTGAGTCCGAGCATTAACCCAGCCCTGCCCCGGTTCCAGGCACCACATCCCAGTGAGTTTGGACACTTCAGGGATGGGGATCCCCCCTGACCTGGGCAGTTCCACAGCCTGGCCACCCTTCGAGGGAAGGAATTGTCCCCGATGTCCCCCCTGTCCTGGTGCAGCCTGAGGCCGTTCCCTCTCCTCCTGTCCCTGTTCCCTGGAGCAGAGCCCGACCCCCCCGGCTGCCCCCTCCTGTCAGGGAGTTGTGCAGAGCCACAAGGTCGCCCCTGATCCGCCTTTGCTCCAGCCTGAGCCCCTTTCCCAGCTCACCCAGCCCTTCCAGCCCCTTCCCCAGCCCTGTTCCATGCCCTGGACATGCTCCAGCCCCTCCTGAAATGCCAGGGAGAGAGGAAAAGGAAAGAGTGGGTGCCCCCTCTGCTGGTGCTGCCCCTGCCCGGTGCCCGTGGCTCGCCCCCAGATCCCCACTAACCCCTGGCTGTCCCTGTTCCTGCAGGTACTCCGTGGAGGAGCCAGCCAGCGGCCCTTGACCCCCAACCAGAACCAGCAGGGCCAGCAGACAGACCCGCTGGTGGCCGCTGCCGCCGTCAACTCAGCGCTCGCCTTCGGCCAGGGGCTGGCGGCCGGGATGCCAGGTAYGGGCACTGCCAGGGCTGGGGAGGGCTGGGCAATGGGGGCTCGTGGGGCTGCACCTATAGAGCTTGGCTGTGCTGCTTTGGGGTTGATCTAGAGCTCCACCTGAGTGTTGGGGGTGTCCCTAGGGTTAAACTGGGGGTCCTGGTGGCCCTGTGACACTGTGACCGCAGTGGGACTGCCCTGTGAGTGCCCTGTGCTCCAGGAATCAATGGCTCCTGTGGGACATCTCCTCCAGATTTTCCTGTGGATCATTCCAGCTCATGGGATCTGTGCTTTAAACCTCAGAGGTTTCTCAGTCCTGTCCATGATCTCAGCTCTCCGTTGCTGTTCGATCTGTGGCTTARCAGGGGATTTCCCTCCCTGATTGCTCTTCTTCCCTTGGCTTAAACCAGGGAAAGAAAGGGATCAAAGGGAGCAGGGTTTAGCTCTCATTTCTGTCTCTTCATTGGAGGAGCTGCTGTAGGAATTCTGCYTCTGATCCCTGAGGCTGTGGGGAAAATGCTGCTGCCATTATTCAGTTATTCAGRTTATTATTGTAATGGCAGAGGACAAACCTGAGCCCATTGCAATGATGTGCAGAAATGGTTAAATGTGAGGATAAAAGATTCTTTGGGTTTGAAGTCTCCTTGCTGGTGGTGTCATGTGGTTGTTAATGGGGTTTTTTATTGCTTAAGAAGAAATTTGCAGTATCAAGTTATGAAGTGAACTCTGTAGTTTTCCTTTAATCTGAGTTATTTGGGTTGGATTTGCAAAGCAAATACACATCTATTTACAATGATATATTGTATATGTTGGGACCTACATTTGCAAAGCAGATACTCACAGCAGAATGTTCTCAGTGACCTCCCCACCTTGGAGAGTCACTGGATTTCATTTCAATGTTTCCATTTAATGTGGAATTCCATAATGAGGTGCCTTAATCGTTTTATTCTACTGAGCCTGTTGCAGTGAGTGTCAGCAGCACACAGGAGTGTTTATTTACCTACATTGAAGGAGATTTTATGACACCGACCTTCCAAAATTCGTGACTTTCAGTTCCCCATGGGTCCAGCCTGGCAGCCCCAGCTCAGAGCAGGACATACAGGGTGTTCCCAACTCGGAAAAATCCCAGCACACATTGTACTGACAGTGGAACAGAAATGGTGCTTTTCTGTTWTAAACCCTTTTTCAGCAGAATTTACACTGAGAGCAGTGGGGTTTAAAAGGTTTAGGGAGGATGAGTCTTYCCTACCTGGAACCCTTATCTGCTGTAAAGCTCTGGGGTTTTTTGGGGCTGTTGTGCTTCCTTTCCCCGCTCTGATTTTCTTTTCAAAAGTCACCTGGGGCTGGCTGAGCTGTGTGTCACCTGCCCTGTTCCCCTRCAGGGTACCCCGTGCTGGCTCCCGCTGCCTACTACGACCAGACCGGGGCCCTTGTGGTCAACGCCGGTGCCAGGAACGGCCTGGGGGCCCCGGTGCGCCTGGTGGCACCTGCCCCTGTCATCATCAGCTCCTCTGCGGCTCAGGCAGGTGAGTTCTGTCCCTCCATGGTCACCCATGTGAGTTCTGTCCCCTCCTAATGTCCCAGGTGAGTTCTGTCCCTCCATGGTCACCCATGTGAGTTCTGTCCCCTCCTGGTCTCCCAGGTGAGCCCTGTCCCCCACAGGTGACTGCTGTGTCCCCACTGTGTCCCTGCTCTGTCCCCACTGTATCCCTGGTGTTCCCAGCCCTGGCGTTCCACTGGCGATGATGACAAACTTGCCCTCACTGAGATCCATCCAGGGATTGTTGTTGAGAAACTTTCTCTGTGCTCAACCTGACCTGAGCCTGTGGAGCAGCCACTGACAGGGGAGGTGCCACAGTTGGGGTTATTTGATGGCAGGTGTTTCACTTTGTCCCCTGTCACCTGCTGTCCCACCTGCCAGAGCCTGTGCAAAATTCCCAAACGGCTCCAAGGACACCTCAGAGCCCCTTTTGGGGCCTCAAGGGGCTCCAGGAGAGCTGGAGAGGGACTGGGGCCAAGGGCTGGAGGGACAGGACACAGGGAATGGCTTCCCAGTGCCAGAGGGCAGGGATGGATGGGATATTGGGAAGGGATTGTTCCCTGGGAGGGTGGGGAGGGGCTGGGATGGAATTCCCAGAGCAGCTGTGGCTGCCCCTGGATCCCTTTGAGTGCCCAAGGCCAGGCTGGACATTGGGGCTGGGAGCACCTGGGACAGTGGGAGGGGTCCCTGGGGTGGCACAAGATGAGTTTTGATCTCCTTTCTACCCCAACCCACTCCATGATTTGTTCTTTATGATCTCATCCCCCTGCCTGAAATGGCCTCTGCCRTGAGCTGCTTTGGATTTTCTTTGGWTTCCCTGGAYATTCAGGGCTTTAGAAGGAATTTTTCAGCCAGAGATTTCAGCCMCTGGCAGGAGCAGCCCCTGCCGGCTTTGGGCTCAGGTTATGAAATTGGGCCTTTTCATTGTTTCCCTGTAGCTCTTGGTTTATTTTGCTTTTCCTTTAACTTCRGAATTGACTGAAAATCCAAAGTGCCCA
>NW_026624276.1:59932-65947 GCF_030028575.1 Malurus melanocephalus
CAGTGTTGGAGTAATTAACAGGGTTTGTGATGCCCAGCAGYAGTCAGCCCTTGTTGGGTGTTTTATCCTTGGCTGTGCAGTCCTGGGCTGGCAGTGATTGGTTCTGGAGGGTTTCCACCCCTGTGCTGTCTCTCTCCTCAGAGTCAAGGCTGAGGAGCTTTCTTGGGACCCCAAAAAGCTGCTCTGAGGTGGTTTCCTTGCTTTATATGAGAATTGTTCCATCTCACCCCAAAAGAATCCCTCCCTCTGCTGGGGAGAACCCTCCCATCCATGGTTTGGTKTTGTTGGGCAGCTGGAGACCCAGGTTTCTTTCAGCATCAAACCCAAATGTTCTGGTGGTTTTCAGGGTTTTTTTCCTGTTTTAGGCTCATTGGCATTTCCTGATTTTCCTGTTTGCTATCTCCTGATTTTCTGTGTTGGGCTTATTGACATGTCCTGATATTCCTGTGTCAAGCTCATTGGCATCTCCTGATTTTCTGTGTTGGGCTTATTGGCATCTCCTGATAATCCTGTGTCAAGCTTATTGGCATCTCCTCATTTTCCTGTGTTGGGCTCCTTGGCATCTCCTCATTTTCTTGCTTGGTGTCTCCTGATTTTCTGTGTTGGACTCATGGGCATCTCCCAATTTTCCCATTTTTGGCTCACTGCCATCTCCTGATATTCCTTTGTCAAGCTCATTGGCCTCTCCTCATTTTCCTGTTTCGGGCTCCTTGCCGTCATCCCATTTTCCCAATTTTCCCATGTTGGGCTCATTGCCATCATCCCATTTTCCCGTGTTGGGGCCATTGCCATCATCCTATTTTCCCATTTTCTCGATTTTCCCATGTTGGGCTCCTTGCCATCATCCCATTTTCCCATGTTGGGCTCCTTGCCATCATCCCATTTTCCCATTTTCCTGTTTTCCCAGTGGCCAACTCCACCACGGGCAGCGGCTCTCGCCGGGACTCACTGACAGGCAGCAGTGACCTGTACAAGAGGACCTCGAGCAGCCTGACCCCCATCGGGCACAGCTTCTACAACGGCCTGGGCTTCTCATCRTCCCCCGGCCCCGTGGGGATGCCCCTGCCCAGCCAGGGCCCCGGGCACTCRCAGACCCCTCCTCCCTCGCTGTCCTCGCACGGATCATCCTCCAGCCTCAACCTGGGTAAGAGGGGCTGCAGGGACAGCTCTGCTTTGGGGGGGTTTCACCTCAAAATC
The DNA here is from genome assembly GCF_030028575.1 of Malurus melanocephalus. Classification (NCBI taxonomy): domain Eukaryota; kingdom Metazoa; phylum Chordata; class Aves; order Passeriformes; family Maluridae; genus Malurus; species Malurus melanocephalus. Next base: position 61,130 of record NW_026624276.1, read on the forward strand.
TGTGACAGTTTGATTTTTGTGGGGTTTCTCTTCTGCCTGCAGTGGGAATTGCGGATCTGGTGTCATTTGGTGATAAAATCAGTTTTAATGGGGAAGAGAAGCTCCAGGGAGAGCTGAGAGCCCCTTTTAGGGCCTAAAGGGGCTTCAGGAGAGCTGGAGAGGGACTGAGGCCAAGGGCTGGAGGGACAGGACACAGGGAATGGCTGAGGGCAGGGATGGGTGGGATTTTGGGAATTGTTGGAGCATCCCTCATTCCCTGCTTTGCACACGGAATAGCGGCAGCGCTGGGGCATGGGCTGGGTGGGATCACAGGGTCAGTGAGGTGGGAAAAGACCTTGGAAATCGTGGTGTGTTCATCTCCTGCAGCAGTTGGGAACCTGAGGTTTCTGTCTTTCCTCTTTGCTTCCTCAGCTGGAAATTCAGGATCATATTCCAAAGTGTTGGAAAATCAGGTTTTAATTGCACAGGTCTTGGTAACAGCAGCAGTGGTTTGTTGAATGAAATAGATCAGGAGAGCTGATCCTTCAATTTAAACAGTTTTGAAGGGGAGGTTTTAAAATACCCTTTAGAAATAAAATTATAAATTAAATTATACATATTTGTAAATAAAATACCCTTTATAAATAAAATTATAAATATTTATTTATAAATGAAATAACATTTATAAACAAATTATAAATAAAATTATAAGTATTTATAAATAAAATACCCTTTATAARTATAATTATAAAGATTATTTATAAATAAAATWATAAATAAAATACCCTTTATAAATAAAGTTATAAATAAGATACTCTTTATATGTGAAATTATAAATATTTATTTATAAATAAGATTATGAATAAAATACCCTTTATAAAATACCTGTTTAATTGGGAATAATGAACTTGGAATGCAGCTCCTCCTTTTAACTAATGTTTTCTGGATCAGCGCTCAGCTTTGAGCTGAGGATTTGGTGAGTTTGCCTTGGAAAATTTCCCATCAGTGTGGCCTTATCAAAAGCGCAGCAGAAATAATTTAGGGAAAATCCATGACTTTGTGCAGCTGAATCTTCTCAAAGAGCCTCTGCCTGGCCCACACTGAAATAAATCTCAGAAATAAAGAAAGCAAATATTAAATAACACAGCCATCCCCATCTGAACCTCCTGAAGTGTTCATTTCCTCCTAAACAAACCAGATTATTTGTGGCACCTGCAGCAGGTAATTTAATATTTCCTCCTAAAAAATTGCTGGGTTTTGGTTGTGTTGYGAGTCTGCTGGGCTGAGCAAAACCTTTTCTTCTCCGAGCAGTTCCTTCCCTTCGACAGACTCCATGTTTATCACATTTATTACATGTGTGATAAATTAATTGCTGCCTCTGGCTTAGCTGGAATAGCCGTAAATAGGACTTTTGGAGATGGGGTTTGGATTTACTGCTGTTTAGGGCTCCAGTAGATCTGAAAGGGTTTGAATTTTCAGAGCTCCAGTAAATCTGGAATGTTTGAATTTTCAGAGCTCCAATAGATCTGGAAGAGTTTGAATTTTCAGACCTTGAATGGATCTGGAAGGGTTTGAATTTTTCGAGCTCCAATAGATCTGGAATGGTTTGAATTTTCAGACTTTGAATAGATCTGGAAGGGTTTGAATTTTCAGACCTTGAGTAGATCTGGAAGGGTTTGAATTTTCAGAGCTCCAGTAGATTTGGAAGGGTTTGAACTTTATTTATGCAGCTGTGAGCCCTTGGCTGACGGGTAAACAGCCACAATAAATCAGTGCAGAGGAGGAGGCAGGTTCCAAACCTGTCACTGCGGAAAAATGGTTTGYCCCTGCAGCAAACAAAAGAATCTTAAAATTAATCTTAATCTTAAACTTAAAGATTTTTAATTTAATCTTAAAAACTGAAAGATGAGAGGGAGGTGGATCTGTTTGGGAGCAAACTCTGGAAGGAAATGGGAGGTAGCACTGCCAGCAATGGGTTGTGCTTTGAAAGGGCCATGTGGGGCTTCCCATTTTCCCCAAATATTCCCTTCTATGGCTGATTCCATGCTGGGTGATGCTGCAAATCAGATCTCACCTGGCATAGCTGTGATCCGGGGTGGGGGGTTGACCTCAAAATTTGTGAAGTAGTTTTATTTTTGTGGGGTATCTCTTTCACCTGCAGAGGAGGGCAGTGGGAAGGGCAGGTCTGGTTTAATTCGTTGTTAAAATCAGTTTTAATGGGGAATAGAAGCTCCAGGGAGAGCTCAGAGCCCAGAGTTCTGTCCCTCCAGGGTCACCCATGTGAGTTCTGTCCCCTCCTGGTCTCCCAGGTGAGCCCTGTCCCCCACAGGTGACTGCTGTGTCCCCACTGTGTCCCCGCTCTGTCCCCACTGTATCCGTGGTGTCCCCAGCCCTGGTGCTCCGCTGGCGATGATGACAAACTTGCCCTCACTGAGATCCATCCAGGGATTGCTGTTGAGAAATTTCCTCTGTGCTCAACCTGACCTGAGCCTGTGGAGCAGCCACCGACAGGGGAGGAGCTACAGCTGGGGTTATTTGATTGCAGGTGTTTCACTTTGTCCCCTGTCACCTGCTGTCCCACCTAGCAGAGCCTGTGCAAAATTCCCAAACGGCTCCAAGGACACCTCAAAGCCCCTTTTGGGGCCTAAAGGGGCTCCAGGASAGCTGGAGAGGGACTGGGGCCAAGGGCTGGAGGGACAGGACACAGGGAATGGCTTCCCAGTGCCAGAGGGCAGGGATGGATGGGATATTGGGAAGGGATTGTTCCCTGGGAGGGTGGGGAGGGGCTGGGATGGAATTCCCAGAGCAGCTGTGGCTGAGGAGTGCAGCTCCCTCGGCTCTGTTTTTATGGAATATTTCAATCCCAGCCCAGCTGCCAGGAGCTGCTCTCTGCAGCCGAGGTTTCCTTGAAGGTTTCCCCTCCCTGGCACAGGTTCCCTAAATTCCTTTATTCCCATGGGGTTCCCCTCAGTCCTGTGGGTTCCCCTGGGATCGGGATTTGTTTCTCCCTGAAGAATCTGTGCAGGCTCCTCCTGACCAGCAGAGGGATCCCGAGCCCTGCAGGAGAGGGAAAATCCAATCCTCTGCTACAGTGCTGGAAAAATCCCGGGAAATTGCAGGCAGGGGAACAGCATTTGTAGGTTTACATTGACTCCTGTGAAATCTTCCCTCTGCTCACTGTGGGGTGAGCCATCGATCCCATATTCCTGATTTTGGGTAACGCAGCATCTCTTAATGGGGGTAAAGATGTTTAGGGAATGTGTGAAAGCACAGGCTTTTCAAAACTTGATTTAATTGATTTGTATTTACCTGCATTTAATAGTGATCTGGGGTTTTAGATCCAGATTTTTGATACTTTGATATCTGTCCCCCACCCCCAGAAGGTTCTGTTAACTCAGTCCTTGCCAGGGCAGCAGGAGAGSTGGGAAAAGACCTGAGGATGGAGGCAAAGGCAGTGGAAATGGCAAAAAAGCCAGAAGTTGGGAGTGTTGGGATTGGCACTGCTCGGGTTCAGGCAATTTGGTCACAGAGGGAGGGACAGGAGGGGTTCCAGTGTGTGTCACAGGTTTGATGGCACTGGACAGAATCRCAGAATATCCTGAGCTGGGAGGGTCACCAGGGTCCTTTGCTGCCATCTGTGGCTGTTCTGCCCTGATCCAGCAGTGCAGGGATGCTTGGACACGTCCCCATCTAGATTCCTCATAGGGCAGCTCAGCTCTGTCAGGAATCACAAAAGTGGGTCACTGAGGTTGGAAAGGACCTTCAGGGTCATTGAGTCCAGCCTGTGACTGAGCCCCACCAGAACACTGGGTCATGACAGTGGTCATTCCTGAACACCTCCAGGGATGGGGACTCCAAACAAACCTCCCTGGGCAGTTGCAGTGCCTGAACATGATCAAACAGCATCAYTAAAATTGGAGAAGACCTTCAGGGTCATCAAGTCCAAGTTATGCCAGATCCCCRCCTTAACMAGCTCRGAGTGCCCCTTGGTYRTTCCCTAAACACCTCCAGAGRTGGGGACTCCAGACCTCTCTGGACAATTCCAGTGATGATAAAACAGCATCATTAAGGTTGGAAAAGACCTTCAGGGTCATCAAGGGCCAGTCCCCACCWTGTCACCCAGCCCAGAGCASTGMGTGCCACATGTCCATTGAACYCCTCCAGGGATGGGGACTSCAGAMCTCCCTGGACAATTCAATGCCCCACCGCCCTTCCAGTGAGGAAACCCCCCTAGAAATCCCTCCTGGCTGCGTGTCAGACCCTCTGATGGGGGAGCAGAGGTTGGGGATCCAAGGCCATGGCTCCATCCCCATCCCCACCAGCCCTGTGCCTCGTTCCCTCRCAGGGGGGCTGACGAACGGCAGCGGCCGCTACATCTCAGCGGCGCCGGGAGCYGAGGCCAAGTACCGCAGCGCCAGCAGCGCCTCCAGCCTCTTCAGCCCCAGCAGCACCCTGTTCCCATCGTCCCGCCTGCGCTACGGAATGTCYGATGTGATGCCCTCGGGCCGCAGCCGCCTGCTCGAGGACTTCCGCAACAACCGCTACCCCAACCTGCAGCTGCGCGAGATCGCCGGCCACATCATGGAGTTCTCGCAGGATCAGCACGGATCCAGGTGGGACTGGGGACCTGGCAGCTGCTGCTCCTCCAGGGAGCATTGGCTGCGTTTTGTGGTTGTGTTTCATGGCTGTGTTTCATGGTTTTGTGGTTGTGTTTCATAGTTGTGTTTCGTGGTTGTGTTTTGGGGTTGTGTTTCATGGTTGTGGTTGTAGTTGTGTTTCATGGTTGTGTTTCATGCTTGTAGTGGTTGTGTTTCATGGTTGTGTTTCATGGTTGTGTTT
>NW_026624276.1:66565-75523 GCF_030028575.1 Malurus melanocephalus
TGGTTGTTTCATGTTTTGTTTCATGGTTGTGTTCTGTGGTTCTGTTTTGTGGTTCTGTTTTGCGGTGGTGTCTCAGGTGGTTTCAATGTGTCCCAGAGTCAGATTTTATGTCATTGAGCAGAGTCAAAATCTCAGAATATCCTGATTTAGAAGGRCTCATCAGAGTCCTTTGCTGGAGTCTGTACCCTGATCCAGCAGTGCCATGGATGCTTGGACCTGTCCCCATCTGAATTCCTCACTCAGCTTAGCTGAGGATCATAAAATGGGATCATTAATGTTGGAAAAGAGCTTTGGGTTGAGTTTCACAGTCGTATTCGGGGTCGTCTCCCGGAGCTGAGGCAGAGCAGGGAAGGAGTGGGAAAGTCCAAGCAGTGTCACACTGTGACCCTTCCAGATTGGGGATGAGAGCTGGTAGCAGGAGTTGAGTTGAGCTGRGTTGGGTTGAGTTGGGTTGGGTTGAATTGAATTGAGATTCATTGAATTTCATGAAGTTTGATTGAGTTTCATGATTGATGTTCACGGTTTTGTTTGGTGTTGCCTCCCAGAGCCAAGGCAGAGCAGGGGATAAGTGGGAAAATCCAGGCAGTCTCACACTGTGACCCTTCCAGATTGTGACAAGTGCTGGTAGCAGGAGCTGAGTTGAGTTGAGCTGAGCTGAGTTGAGCTGAGTTGAGTTGAGCTGAGTTGAGCTGAGTTGAGTTGAGTTGAGCTGAGTTGAGTTGAGTTGAGTTGAGTTGAGTTGAGTTGAGTTGAGTTGAGTTGAATTTCCTTGAGTTTTGTTGAGTTGCATTGAGTTGCATTGAGTTGCACTGAGTTGCATTGAGTTTCCTTGAGTTTTGCAGTTGATTTTCCTGGTCACAGTTCAGTGTCACCTCCCAGAGCTGAGGCAGAGCAGGAAATAAGTGGGAAAATCCCAGCAGTGTCACAGTGTGACCCTTGCAGGTTGGGGACACGTGCTGGCAGCAGGAATTCCTCCTCTCAGAGGAGCTTCCCTGCTTTGTGCTTTGCTCACTCACCCCAGCACAGCTGGATTCATGGCCAGCTGGACACAAGATTTGCTGCATTATTGCAGTGAGATCAGCTTTGCTTGAAATGAGGATTCCACTGTGAGGCCAGGGACCTCCTGGCTGTGACCACCCCGAGGTGTCAAAACAACTCTTTCCAAAAGCTTTGCAAGTTGTGAATCACTAAAATGTCTTAAAGTTGTAATTTTAACTTGTGAGAGGATGYTCAGGGTGGTGAAAGTGCTTCATGGCGTAATGGGGCTTTTCATGGTGGTTTCTGGAGTGCAGGGGGAGGCTTTGGGAAGGGTTTGAGCACACAGATGTGCCCGTGGTGTCACACCTGGCCTGCCTTTCAGGTTCATCCAGCTCAAACTGGAGAGGGCCACCCCGGCCGAGCGCCAGCTGGTGTTCAACGAGATCCTGCAGGCGGCCTACCAGCTCATGGTGGATGTGTTCGGCAACTACGTCATCCAGAAGTTCTTCGAGGTCAGTCTGCTTGCCCTTCAGCTCCTCCTGGGGTTCCTGGGGAGTTGGATGAGCCTGGAGAACCTAGCTTTGGCCCTAAAACTGTGGATAACTCAGCACTGACAACCATCCCTGAGGGGTGTGACTCAGGTTCAGCTGGAAAGCAGCACTTTGAGATGCAGAAGGTGTTGGGATAAACAGCAACATGTCCAGGAGATGGAAATTTCCAGTGGCAGAGRTTTGGAATGAGCTGAGGTCATTCTTTAAGGTGCCCTCCAGCCCAGATCACTGTGGGATTCTGTGGGATTCTGTGAGATTCTGGATGCAGATCCAACAGAGCCTGTCCAGGGTGCTGTGCTGAGCTCTTGGTGCTCAAGGATTTAGGAACAAGAAAGGAACTTCTCCAATAGCAGCAGCTGCTGGATCAGTGTTGAGTCCCACCCCAGCCCTGCCTCTTGACTCTGGTCTGCTCCTTCTCCACCCGGTGCTCCTGGGGCTTCTGCCCAGGAATTGGGAATCCCAGAACCTCCTGGGCTGGAAGGGCCCCCCAGGATCACCCAGTCCAGCTCCAGGCCCTGCCCCAAGAATTTCCCCCAGTGCCTGAGACATTGCCCCAACGCTCTGGGGCTGTGACCTGTGCAGGGTCAGTGTCCTGGCAGGTGCCACCCTGGTGGCTCCAGCCCCTTGGGAATGTTCCAGACAGACACAGAGCACATCCGGCTCGTGCCAGGGGTTGACCTTTCATCCTTCCCAGTGGGCAGCTCCTGTCTCCCCGGGCAGGAGAGCAGTGCCAGTGGCCAGGGGAGGGCTCTGTCCTGGCACTGACCGTTTCTCCTGTCCCAGTTTGGCAGCCTGGAGCAGAAGCTGGCGCTGGCTGAACGCATCCGTGGCCACGTGCTGTCGCTGGCCCTGCAGATGTACGGCTGCAGRGTGATCCAGAAGGCGCTGGAATTCATCCCCCCAGACCAGCAGGTAATTGTAAGTTTCAATTTTAACTTTCTTCTTGATGTTTGCCGTTGCTGAGCCATCCCCTCCTGTCCCTCTGTGCCCGCTGTTCCCTCGGTTTGGTTCCCGGTGTGTTTGTGGTGTTCCCTGTCTGTGCTGCCATCCCTGGGTGTCGCTGTCATCTCCTCGTTCTGCTTCCCTGGCCGTGGGACTGCCTCTCTGCTCATTCCCTGGAAGCAGATTACGTGTGTAGGGAAAACTGAGAATGAGGGTGAGTTCAAAGATATTTTTAAATCCCTGGAAGGAAGAGTTTTGCCTTTAATATTCARCGAGTTATCGCAATGTGGGTCAGCATCGTGCCGTCCTGCAGGGAGATGGATGAGTAGCTCCTCGTTGTGGCTTCGCAGAGATGTGGCTGATTGCCCCACTCCGAGCTCATTAATCAAGCACTTCCTCAAGGGCTTTGGGAGAGATGAATCAAGATGAAAAATACGCCAAGCAGGCAGCTGCAAGAGGCTTGGGAATGGTTGGAACGGGAATCTCAATGTAGGTTATGAAATTAAAAATCTGCAAGAGGCTTTCGGAGGGGTCATTCCCTTCAGGCCGAGCCTGAGCCAAGTGTGTCAGCAGGGCAGTGCCCATCTCCAGCTCTGCWGCTGCCAGCATTCCCTGTCTCCTCTAGAATGGCATTTTGGAGTGCTCAGAGCTCCCAAAATCTCCGGGTTTAATTCAATTACAAAACCGGACTCATCCAGTTTTTGTCACAGCATTGAAACACCCCAGTGTCATTCTCTGTAAGTGACGCTCTCAGGCTGCACCTGGGGCACATCAGTCATGGCCAAACTTCATTAATTCCTTAATGATCACCCCATGTGTGAGATCCCAGCAGGTTCTGAGCCCAGAGCTGACCCTGGTTTAGTGCCAGGGGACCCTGACACCCCAAGAGTTGGTGAACTTTGGACATTCTAGATTTGCTTCTGTTTGAGGGKAGCAGAGGGGRAAATGGGGAATGAGCAGGAAAGCAYAGATCAGTGACGATCCTGTAATTSGGATAATCAGGAAGGAGAAGCTTTACCTTCCTAGAATCCCAGGGTGGTTTGGGTTGGAATGGACCTYGAGCTCCTGCTCCAGGGACCCTCCCACCAGGCCGGGGTGCTCAGGGGGTGTCAGAGCAGGATTTCCCTGCTGGTTCCTGCAGCCCTGCAAAGCTTCACCTTCTGGCCCCTGGAGAATCCCTCATTCCTGTGCCATTCCTGTGCTGTTCCTGTGCCTGTGCCATCCCTCCTCCATTCCTGCTCCATTCCTGTGCCTGTGCCATCCCTGTGCTGTTGCTGTGGCTGTGCCATTTCTGCCCCACTCCTGCCCCACTCCTGCCCCACTCCTGCCCCACTCCTGCCCCATTCTTGCCCCATCCCTGCTCCATTCCTGTGCTGCTCCTGCCATTCCTGTGCCTGTACCATTCCTGTGCCACTCCTGTGCTGTTCCTGTGCTATTCCTGTGCCTGTGCCATTCGTGTCTGGGTCAGCAGTGCCAGCTGTGCCCTCCTGAGCCAGGGACACTGGTGGTGCTTTCTGTTTGTGCTCTCTCCTCCTGTAGAATGAGATGGTTCGGGAGCTGGACGGGCACGTGCTCAAGTGTGTCAAGGACCAGAACGGGAACCATGTGGTGCAGAAGTGCATCGAGTGTGTGCAGCCCCAGTCACTGCAGTTCATCATCGACGCCTTCAAGGGACAGGTGAGTCCCTGTTTGGAGCAGACCCAGAGTGGCTGTGGCTGGAATTCCTGGGAATTCTCAATTTCAGCTCCACTGATTTTAGCAGGGTTGGTACAGGCACGTGAGGGAGCCCAGGAGCTCCTCGGTCACGTCCCCATTACCATTTCTGGGCAGCTCTGTCAGGGTGAAGCCTCCTTGCCTGAGTCTGTTCCCCTGGAATATTGAATATTTCTGAGTGATGGAGGGAGATCCAGGCTCTYCCTGATCCATTTTCTCAGGGAACGTGGGGAGCAGAGTTTGTGTTTCCTTCTGATCCCTGGCTGTGCCGAATGCTGCCTCTTGTGGGCCTCAGAGCAGGGCAAGCACAGGATTTTCACCCAGAAATGGGCAGTTTGGTCCTTATTCCTTCGGGTTTTTTGCTTTTTTGTTGGTGATCTCCTGAATTGATGTCCTGGGTATCAGCAAGGCTGGCTTTGTTCCTGCCTCAGTCAGCTCATCCCCCAGTACCAAAGTGCTGCTTTTGGTGTTCCCAACCCTTGATTGGTTTTGCAGGGACACTTGGAGGTTTTGAGGGATTTCCCACAGGGATGTGGACAGTCAGGGAGGAACAAGGAGCTGGGAGTCCTGGGAAAACCTTGGATCTGACCAAGCAGGATTGTGGCTGCAAACCTGCTCCTGCTTTGAGTTTAACCTKGGATTTTCCACTGGGAGTTCAGGAAGGCAGAAACATCTCCTTGACCAGTTGCCCCAGTTCCATCTGAACATTCCACTGGCACATTAAACTCCTCACCTGCACATTGATTTCCCTGCAGTTCATTGCACTCCCAGCCCCATTTCCCTGAAGGGTTTGTTCACCAGTTATTAAAAACGTGGCACTGTTGATTTAAACAGCAGCGTTTGGATTTGCTGCCAGTGTTACATTAAAGCCACCAAACAGGAGCAGCAATAATAAAACGTGTCATGTTCTCACCCCTGGATTTGCTAATCTGTCCAAAATGAGAAAGATTCTTTTGTTGTCACTTCTCCTAAGCACTCTTAAGGCTTTTAAACAAATCCAAAGAGTTGAGGAAAATCCTTTGCCAAGCATTTTTAACTTTTCCTGCCTCATGGCATTTCTTCCATAGCTCAAAATTTGTGCTGGCAGACGATGTGCTGAAATTATCTGGGGAGAATGACCAAGCTTCCAGCAAGGCTTGCTTCTTCAATGGCATTTTTATTGATCAGGAGGTTTTAGCATTTGTTTTTCATGGATGGGGAAGCTCAGGCTGCCCCAGGTAGGGATGGGACGTGCCAGGATCCCAGTGGGTGTTCCCAGTTGGGTGTCAGTTGGTTTCCAGTGGGTGTTCCCAGCTGGTTCTAGTTGATTCCCAGCTGGTTCCCAGTTAGTGGCTAGCTGGTTCCCAATTGGTGCCCAGTTGATTCCCAGCTGGTTCCCAGTTGTACCCAGTTGGTTCCTAGTGGGTGTTCCCAGTTGATTCCCAGTTGGTGCCCCCGCAGCTGCCATTCCCCAGCTTTGCCATTCCCCAGCTCTGTCATTCTCTGGCTCTGCCATTCCCCGGCTCTGCCATTCCCCGGCTCTGCCATTCCCCAGCTCTGCCATTCCCCAGCTCTGCCATTCCCCAGCTCTGCCATTCCCTGCAGCTCTGCCATTCCCTGTGTCTGCCATTCCCTGTGTCTGCCATTCCCTGTGTCTGCCATTCCCCGGCTCTGCCATTCCCCGGCTCTGCCATTCCCCGGCTCTGCCATGCCCTGCACAAGCCCCAGGCAGTTTCTGGGACCCCAGCCTGACCCAGTGCCCCCTGTGCCCGCAGGTGTTTGCGCTGTCCACGCACCCGTACGGCTGCCGGGTGATCCAGCGCATCCTGGAGCACTGCCTGCCYGAGCAGACGCTGCCCATCCTGGAGGAGCTCCACCAGCACACGGAGCAGCTGGTGCAGGTCAGTGGGGACGGGCTGGGAGRGACAGGATTCCATCAGCACGGCCAYRARGTGCCARAGGTGCTGTCACCTCCCTTCCTGAGGAGTCCCAAAGTGTCTCCGTGTCCTGGTGCTGCCCTGCGGCACAGGGAGGAACTGAAGGATTTCAGGAGCTGATTCCTCCAAGGAAAAGGAGATGCCAAGCTGCTGGAATTGTTAAAATGAGTTGGTTTGGTGCTCAGCCCCTTCTGGCTGCTTCTTCTCTTCCTTGCAGCCCTGCTGTGCCAGGGTTTCACACCAATTCTGCTGCTGGGGCACGTAGATAAAGCAGCAAAGAAAGTGCTCAGCAGCTGGAAGAGGTTGGATGTGGACATCAGGCCTGTGGGATCCTGAGCTGGAAAATAAATATCCTGTGATCAGAGTATTCCCAGATTCAGAACTTTAAAGGGCAGCATCCCATACCCAAAACAGTGACACAGCCCTCCAAGACATGGGGTTTGGTAGGTTTGAACCTGGAGAGAGGAAAAAAAGATGGGAATAAGCAGAATATTGATATTCCTGTGCAAGGACATAATTTTGTGTTTCATAAATAATACAGTTTCTACAGAAACACAGCATTTTACCACCTGGTACCACTCCAAGAATGCACATTTTGGTGGAAGTAGAAAGTATTGCACTGATTTGTACAATAAATATTGTAATTAATTGAAATTGTAATCCCAACTCTGAATGCACTTTGGCARTCGATTTGCTGGGAATGTTTCCTATCCACTTTTCCACCTTTTGTGACCCCTGCTGCCATCCCCAYGCAGGATCAGTACGGGAATTACGTTATCCAGCACGTCCTGGAGCACGGCCGGCCCGAGGACAAGAGCAAGATCGTGGCAGAAATCAGAGGCAACGTGCTTGTGTTGAGTCAACATAAATTTGCCAGGTAGGAATCCCTTCCTTAAATTCTCCCTCTGGGAGCATGGACACATGGAGGAGCTGCACTAGAGTTAGGGCTGGGTGTAGGGAGGTGAAAAGAGGTGAAAATTAGTTTTGCTTGATGAAAAAATGTCACTTTTAGCTGTTATAAATGGGGGTGTGGCAGCCAGATCAGTCTGTCATGGAGGAGGAGGAAGGAGATGTGGAAGAGGAGCTCGGATCCAAGCTCCTGAATTTAACCAGGAGTTCTTGTGTGTTTTGAAGTTTTTATCTGATTTATTTTGATGRGTTTAAGTGGTCACTGCCCCTTGGGTAATTCAGTAAGAACATTSAGTGCCCCAGGATGCTGTGTGCAGCCACCAGGGGGTTTGGGAAATCAGTGCAGCAACAACTCATCCCCCTTTTCCCAGAGGAATTCCCACTCCCAGCAGCATTTCCCAGCTTTTTGCTGTGTCCCTTTGGATTCACACACAAGGAAGCTCTTCCAGGGAAGTTGCAGCATTCCCAGATGCCACACAGCCATGCCTGGCGAAGCAAATCCCGGTGTTTGTGGCTGTCAGGACACAGCAGTGCTTCCCACGGATGGGAATTCCTTCAGTGTGGGTTCCAGCCCCTGGAATGTGAAGGCTGAGCTCTTCCAAGGCTCAGAATTCCCCTGCTCTGATGAGTGGAGCGGGGTTTCAGCTCTCAGGAGCTCGAGGGAGCTGTAACATTAATGAGAGCCAGGAGAGCGCGGTTCTCGTGTCCTTATTCCGGGTTCCTCCTCCCTGCCTTGCCTGGCTCTTTTTCCCTGAATTCCCTTCCAKCTGCAGCATTAATGAGTGCAGGGTGTCCCCGGGGCTGAGTGGCCCCRCTGGGTGATCCTGACTCAGGGCTGTGGGGATGGGACCGGCCCAGCTCAGCCCCCGCTCACATGCCCTACTTAACTCAGCTCTGCACTGAAATATTCGGGAATTCTGGAGATCCTCTTCCCTACCTGAGGTTCTTCATTCCTGAATGAGCATTTCCCTGTTGTTGTGACCTTGGATCCRCATTCCTGCCCTGTTTCAGTGGGGAAAAAGCCCAACCAAACAGCACAACTTGGGTTCTCTGTTGTGAGGGTGGGCACTGATCCCACACAGCATCACTGGGAACTGACCCCACACAGCATCCCTGGCCATTAACCCCACACAGCATCACTGGGCACTGACCCCACTGTGCACTGACCCCACACCTCACTGCAGAGCTGCACAAGCTGGGGTGAAATAGGAACTGGTCCATATCCCAAATTGATGTTGCTGAGTTCCACCAGCCCAGATCACCTGCCTCTGTAGCAGTATTGGAGATGTCCTTGGGGTGGGATGAAAAGCTCAGGGGAGACATTTTCTACTCAATTCCCTGCTCCATTCCCGGCTCCCTGCTTCCCTTCCCAATTCCCTGCTCTCATTCCCCATTCCCATTCTCCCATTCCCCATTCCCATTCTCCCATTCCCCCGTTCCCAGTCCCTGTTCTCCCATTCCTGTTCCCCATTTCCAGTTCCCAGCTCCCATTCCCTGCTCCCTGCTCCATTCCCAGTTCCCTCCTCAAGTGCCCGCTCCCCATTCCCCACTCCTATCCCCATCGCCATTCTCCATCCCTGTTCCCATCCCTGTCCCCATCTCCTGCTCCCACCCCCATCCCCATTCCACATCTCCATCCCCATTTTCTGTTCCCATCCCCATCCCCATTCCACATCTCCATCCCCATTTTCTGTTCCCATCCCCATCCCCATTCCACATCTCCATCCCCATTTTCTGTTCCCATCCCCATTCCCGCTGACGGCTGCTCTGCCCTGCAGTAACGTGGTGGAGAAGTGTGTGACGCACGCGTCGCGCACGGAGCGGGCCATGCTGATCGACGAGGTGTGCACCATGAACGACGGCCCCCACAGTGCCTTATACACCATGATGAAGGACCAGTACGCCAACTACGTGGTGCAGAAGATGATCGACGTGGCCGAGCCCGCCCA